>NW_014333832.1:0-92843 GCF_000341935.2 Cephus cinctus | reverse complement strand
CAGATGCCGAAGGCGACGAAACTGCTCAACTTTGTTGGCCCGGGGTTATCGGCGACCTGGTGCCGGGAAAGGACGAAGACATCCGTAGAGTTTAGCTCAGGAGCGAACCTGGGTCAAAGGTCATCAAAACGCTTTTCATCAAAGCTCTCATCTTGTCACGTACCACTGCCATTTGTCGTCGCGACTTACTAAAGGGAACGCCGGAACCTGCCAACGCGACAAAACACTCGGATTATCTGGATAAACGTCAACGAACGCCAAGGGTCGGCGTGGGCGCCGAAAATACTGGAGACGTCGATCGAAGCAGCGAATACGGACCAGGTCGGCGTCGGGAGCCACAAACAAGTGGGATATCGAGTTCGTGCGGGGTGGGTTTCAAGCAAGATTTCATAGCTGCTGATCGAGTCCAGGTCGAGGGGAGTCTGTTGATATACTTTTAAGAGGCAGGTACTGCGTTCGATCCCTCACGGACGCACTCTTAGCCCTCCAAACCCTTCCGGCAGCAATTCGGCTGGCATCGTTCGTCCCAACCACTTGTGGCGGCCGCCAACCCGTCTGCCTGCTATTTCCCACCCCTGATATCACGCGGATCATTCAGACCGACAGACACATTCAACTTTCCTAAAGTTCAAGAGAACCCCCGGGATGATCCCATTACCAGGTTAGAAATGCGACCTCCCCGAAGAGGCTAACCCCCGAGTGTTAGAAATCAATCGAATTTAGTAATAAAACAGCATCGTGACAACCACTCTCCAATCATCGTTGAGAGCACGACGTGGTACCAATAAAATTTCCGTAGGAAGTTAAGGGAGCAAAAGAGAATACTGAAATGGAAAAGAGAGAGAGCTCAGGAATTTAGTTGAAAACTAGAACAAGCGTATCGCGCCGGCTCGGGTCACGCGGGTTCTGACATTATTCCCTGGCTCAGAATCCAATATTATGAAGTACCAGCATCTCTCCCCCTCCATCGCCCCTCACTCTCTCCAGGCATACTATCGATACGTGCCATAGTCAGGAACGCGAGCGGAGTTCCGGCCCTAGTAAACAATTCATTCTCTGATAGACCCCCGCCGGTCCCTCCAGTGACATTGAGTTTAGGGGGATAGCTGGCACGGATATTGGCAACGATATCGTATCGGCAGCTAGCCAGCAATAGACCAGTTGACCAGCAATAGGTTGGAGTTCGTGACAATTTTGGAAACTTCCTAGACTAGGGAAAAATTTCTAGAAGTTGAAAAAATAGTCTCGTCGATTCGACTTCAGAGATATACGGACCCGATAGGCCTGGCAGGTGGTCCTGTGGCAAAATGGGTTATCGTTATGGGTCGCCGCCAAGACACGAGAGTTCTCATTGTGATTCCGAGGGGATGTTCCTGGGATAATAAGAACGTTGAGACGTTAACGACAGATCGGGGTAGAGTGCGCTACTTTGTATGTACGAGGGGGATGGTAGCTTTAATGAAAACTCACGTAGCGCACCAAACGACCCTCTCCTGGTTTTCGCAGCAGGGATGTATCAGGACGTTGCCGAGGACTTTAACGCTGAGGGGACAGGGGGACTGGTATCAATTCGTGATCAGGGGTTGATCTCATTGGTGAAATTGAGGATGATGGCACGGGGTAAAAGGGTGAACGAGAGAGAAGGAGAGGGCAGGGCTTTAAAAGAGGAAAGATAATGGACCTCGGTATGGATATTAAAAAAAATAGTGGAGGAGGGACAGGGGTTAAGGAGAGAACGAGCGTGAGGGTCAAAGGTGAGGTTCCTACTTGTGTAAGTATATTCAGCACTGAACAGGGTTAGCCACTTAAGAGAACCTCTCGAGTCTGAGGTTGCAGGGGTTTGAACTTTTTTTTTCTCTTTTCTTTTCTCCTTTAGCAACGATTGAAGCTCGACTGTAGCCGCGCAACGAGGTAAACCTTAAGCCGGTTGTACGCGGCGTTAGCCATCATCCCTTGTACCAACAGGCTTTAACGTTAATACCCACGACCTTACTCCGTGTCTCGTAGTTGGGTAAACTAATGGATTATTTTATGGCAGCTCGAGGAACTACCGAGGAAGCGATAGATTGGCGGCTGGAGATACGCGGCAGACTGTTGGCCGCCTTGCGGCAATTCTTGAAACTTTTCCAGGCGGCAAACGAGCCTGTAGTACCACGAAGTTGGCGTAACGGGTAAAGTAGAGAAAAAAGGAGGGTAAAAGCAAGCAAATGAAAGTGGACTGAGAGAAGGTAAAGAAAAAGAGAAATACTAAAGAGGAACACGCAGCTCAAATCGGCAATTTACAATAGACTAGTGGAGATTTTTACATTTCGCAGATACCCAAGGAAGTTGGCGGGTTTGGAAGCAGCGATGCGGGGAGACGGGTGAAGTAGCGTGGAAACGTTGGCCCAATCGGCTAGTAAACTTCTCCGTGGCTGGATATACAAGCGGGAGTGCGACAGAGAGATCTATACATAAAGAGAATATATATACATATATATTCTATAGAGGAGGCTTGAAGGTTCACAGGCCCGAGGCTGGCAGAAAATTGAATCCCAAGTATATTCATAGTGAGAGATACGGTCTCTACTCTCCTGAAATTCGTCCCTAGGGAACTGAACGGATCCCAAATCGACGTCGGGGTCTCCCACGGGAATGCATTTCGTTTTGCCAAATGGGAATGAGAATGTTTACGGTAAACGGAAGGGAGCAGAAAAATACAGGAGCAAAGGAAAAAATATTTTCACCACTCGAAAGGATATGGTTGCCGAGTGTAAGTATCCGGGATGGGGCAACGGCCGATTAATTTACGTAATTGCATCGGTGATCCTTTTCAGACCTCTCCCTCTCTCTCTCTCTCTCTCTCTCTCTCTCTCTCTCTATTTACCAGTGCTCTTGGGTCCATGGAAGAGATGACTCGATAGCCTCTTCCGTTACGTGTAATCGAACCCGAGAGCAAGTTCAGTCGATCGTGTGACTTACGAGACCTTTTATAACCTATCTTTTTCTGTTATATTCTCTCTCTCTCTGTATTCACTCATACAAAACATAAATCCTAGTACTTAGCCACTGTCAGGCCTAAATAATAAGAATATATCGAAACCATTCGAAAAATGCCGCGCAACGACTATACGGAAGTGACGTAGGAACGCCGATGGTCGCATTCTGTCGTGATTGTCAAGACGAGGAGGGGGCGGAAGAAAAAAAAATCGCAGCTTGACATAACCGATAAATCCACGTGGGTATACCGAGTAAATGGAGTATGAAATAATTTCGAGGTCGGAAAAGTGCGCCGGGCATAAGGCGTAGGGGGGAGAGGGGAGAGGGCCGGGGGCTCTAGGAAGGGTGAATATAGCCGTCTGGTATATACCAGTACCGGCTGGAGTCGCTCCGCCAAGAAAGGTGATTGATGGAAACGTCGAGAAAGGCAAAGGAGGTTAGGGTAACGGCTCGGCGAGCTAATAATGTCGCTGCTATACAAACGTTTTCGGGGAGCCTTAAGGGAGTGAAAAAGCAGCCCTAATTCTGCCTAGTCTCTCCGTTCCTACCGACTGTCGACCTTGACTGTTTGCCTAGTGACGCAAAGTCGTTAAGACTATAACCCGACCCCTTCTACCCTGGACGACCCGTTTAACCCCCATGACCATAACCATAAGATCAGCCAAACCATCGTAAAACAGGAAAATTGTAGAAACGGTAAAACAGAACCTAAAACGCTACCGTGTTAATTAACACGGGGATCCAAAAGGGCCAAAAAGAAGTCTCACAAAATGAAGTCCAGGCAAGGTTACGTAATAAAGCTAAGTTATGTATGAAATCAAGGTCGTATCCCGGCATTCCACGTCTCCTATAGTTGGTTGCAATCAAATTAAAATGACGGTTGAATAGGATCGTTAGCGAGAGCAGTTCGCAGCGAGACAATTTCTCAGGAAAATTCATTAAATTTATGTACGATGAAAGTTTTGCGAAACGAGAGTAAGGGACGCGAATACCAGAGGCAAACGGGAATCATACATATATCTATATACAAGAGTGCAAGAGCCGCGTGAACGCGTATAAGGTTGGCAACCCCCTCTGTCTAATACCGACCTGACTGTAGGAAGAGTATATATTCGGACCAACGGGCAAGCCCCGAAATAATTCAGAGGGTGCCCACCCCTCCCGGCTACTTCTCTACCTAAGAAAAAAAAAAAAAAGAGAATCTTTTTCGTATCCGGCGAGATTGCGAAATCCCGGAACGAGCTCTGTCCTGTAATTGCCACAAGATAGAATTCCGCGTAGATTTCATTCAGCCCCTAGAGTTTTCCCCTTTAACCTCCCTCGCCCCTGGTAAAACCATTGTTGGCTGTTGTTTTGCTTCGCTGCCGCGAAGAACAAGACTCGAGGATCGTTTAGCGAAGAGGTTCAGTAAATATGAGAGATTCTGCATCCTAGAATCCCATTATACGATATACAATCTCGTTTCCGGGTATCACTTGCGGAAGTTGGCTGAAGTTCTACCAGTGATCGAGAATTTGCATCTTCGCTATCGAATATTTCCCCCTCGGTGGCGTCGCGACGGAATTCACCGAAGATCTACCGACGCGCGAGACTCATTAATCACTTGGTAATTAAATCGTGCTCGAGCGTCAACGGCACTTGCTTAATTGCCAAACACGCCGGGATGTATCCTCCTACCTTGGTATATCCTTCCTATGCTTAGTGTACTATACCTATTTAGTATGCGCTTGTATATATATATATATATAGGATATATTCGTTTACACTCATTTACCCGCATCTACCTAGATGACTCCTCTCTATCAGCTGTATTTCAGGGCGATCCACTCTAGTCGGATCTGAGATATCCGGTAGGGTGGCTGCCTGTCGCCGACTCACGAGAATTGTAAACCCGCCCAGAGAGACGCAGAGGAACAAAATAGAATGACGGCGGTCACTGCTAATAATAGCTTGGCCGAGTCCAGGCCGAAGCGTCCGACCCAAGAGCAAGACGAGAGCGGAAAATGATAATGAAAATGTGGATGAAGAAACGGGGGGTATCGAGGAGGTCGAGGCTGATGAAGCGGTCGTATACGTCCAAGGTGAATAGTTACGATTGCTTCGACTAAGGTCATCGGCAGTCTTTCTAACAATCACGACAATAAATTAGACGGTCTGGTCAGTGTCGGACAGGCTGAACCGGAATCTATAAACATGGTCCGGTCCATGAACAGCGACTGTCCGAGTAATTCCGGATGATCTGGTTTTTTCTTTAAATGTCATCTCCGAGTTTGCCTCTTGTCCCAGCATCCTCGCTTCAGTCTTCTCTGCGACTGATTCTCGTCGCGTCACTTGTCGGTAGCAATACTGATCCGGATGTCAAAGGCGTCGCAGGATGAATTTCCTGAGTTTGACGTCGGATCGATTTGAGAGGCGCTGCTGAAATATGTAGCGTGTAAACACACGCGGTCCCGAGGTCGGTGCGAAAAGTAACGCAGGAACATCTGTTGTCTGTCATAAGAATCCCGCCGAGGTCTTCGCGAAACTCGTTGAGGAATTTGCCAAGCCCCAGGAGTAGCTGACGAAGGTAGCCGGGATACGTTGGTAAACCCAAAGCGATATGGCCGACTGGACCGGCGATGTATGAAAGTGAGGGATGATGCTGGAGAGTGCGAGAGAAAGGGCCGTGTGATTACGAGCGGTTCAGGGGTCTCATTAGTCTCAGGGGTCGGCGAGAGGTTCTAAAAACAATTTGCCCAGGACACTGACAAGAAATGTGTCGAAGTCCGGAGGAAGAAGTTTGGCGATAAATCAGCTACGCGCGGGAGTCAGCTTCCTCCCAGAGTCATCAGCAGGGTCCAGGACTCGTTCCTTCCACTCCCTTATTTTTTTGTCCACCTCTGAACGAAGTGACCTCAGCTCCCGTGATAGATGGTGGCTTGACTCGCTTTATTTCAATCTTCGCTCCGTTCCTTAGAAAATCTGTGAAACCCTCTGTTTACGTGTACTTTGCAGGAACTAGGAGGAGCTCAGTGACTCAGTGGACCAAACAGTGGAGCTATAACGAGTTACGTGTAGAGAGCGCGGGGTACTTCGAATGCTTGGAAAGCTTTAAATGTCCACCAGACGTCGCCACCGTTCGCATCGCTTCTCCGTGTACCGGAGACAAATTTAGCCGTGATCTCAGATTACAAATTTCCACCCCTAGGAACTCGATCTCCTCTCGCCGAGGTTGAGGTAGTTCATCAAGAGGAATACGAGTAGTCCCTAATTTCTCAAAGTTTATCCCAAGAGTTAAAGATCTCATCCCTCCAGCATCCCGGCGTATAATCTTTGAATTGAACAAAGACGTCCGCGAGGGCTGCTCTCAAGCGAGAAAACACGCACTTGACCTTCTCCCAGGGCAAGATTCTATTCTAGCGTTTATTTTAGATCGCAGCATCCCAAACCTAACCTAACTCCGGCTTAGCCTCTACACATCCCGACCCCTCAGAACTTAACTCCGCATGGCTACTGCCGTCAGTCGTACCGTCCAGCCATCCCAATACCGCGTCTCTATATTCTAACGTCTTTATCAGCCGTATCAAATAATTACGTTTACATTGGATTCCTTACACTGGCGCACGTGAATCCAGTCGAACGAGTCGACAGAGTACAATGTCATGGCGCGCTGAGCTAGAGTGCCGGAGTACTGCGACAAAGTTTACTTTTACAGGGAAACAAGGGTACCGCCGGGTAATTAGCGGTTCACACTTGACCCACTAACGCGCTAGTGTACTGAAAACATGACGCCGTGAATATAGACGATTTTACACGTGTACCCAGAGATACCCAGAATACCTACGTATCCGGACACAGTGTCTACACGTATGCGACCTACATGGGTAACATATGCTGGGGTTACAAAGTGATACTAATGCCGGCTCTTAGACTAGGAATTACAATTAGACACGAGAATTCAAGCTCTACGGGCTCATCTCCCACATGGTCGATATCAAGGTAATTTAATGACAGAAATGTGCCTGTCAATGCGCAATCGATACTAACGAGCGTTTTTTCCCGGATTTATAGTTTTTCTTTCACGGGACAGATAGGTACCCCAGGACGACTGAGGTTATCTAACCAAGGTGTCGCAAGGTTCCGATCATCCTCTAGCTTCTTTATAGCCACTGATAAAATGCCGCATCGACTTTTGCCTAATCCCTTATCGCTTACTGATAAGAGCACGCTATGCGTATGTACATATAATATCCTGAGATCCACTTTGGTGCGGATACATAAAGTCTCCCTCGTCTTCTCCTCCTGTTTGACGTCTCTTAAGATACTGCACACTCGACTCCAAGCTTTTCTTCATTGTTCCACCAAGTGCCAGGAAGTGTCGGACCAGGATCTTAAGCCGCAGTTAAGCTCTCGCTAATCCACAGCTTTGTCCTTCCTCGTGGTACTTGGATCCTCAGGGCGGTAACTCCGCCATCTGGTATCGTCCAACGTATTTTCACAACCAGGAGAATCACGTGCTCTGGCGTAATCGCTGGATGCGGAATGTGCTGTCAGTGGCAGTATACAGGGTGCGTCAGCGATTCTTACAAAGATTCAAATGCAATTGAAAGACGTCGCCATTGTGGTCGCCCGTTGCCGACGTTGTTGACTTGGCTTGCGGCCAGGAGTCGCGACTCCCCTTAGCATTCGAGAAATTCCATCCTGACTCCGAGCAGCGTTACCCGGAAGTGACGAAGAGATTCGGAAAAGGAGCGCCCAGCCAAGCTTTACGTACGACCGGGTGAAATTATAATGACGTAGACTCGTGTCACGGAGGTCGACAGAATTTAGTGACGAAAAAAAATTTCGCAAATAAACTAACCAATCGGAATCCGCGTAACTCGCTGACGGGAAATACGATTGAACGTCACGTCTAGCGACAGCCGAGTATCGGTGATATTGAACTTTTTAACAAAAATGAAAAAAAAAAGCCGATTAACAAATTCCGGACGTTTTCGCTTTGATTGCTAATTACATTACGCTAGATTAATTAACCTTAAATTTTTCGCCGGAACAAAACTTTAACCAAGTATCGCCCGTCGTTCCTGACAGTCGCGTCGCTTAAGACACCCGCGTTATCGAACGACGCGTCGGCTACGTCTCCCCGGTTGAGAGTGTACATTGTCGTTATTGTGGCGAACGGATTTTATAATGAGATACCACGTAAACTAGGACATCTAATTATACTCGAGAGTCTTCCAGAGGCAAAGTGCCCTTCGACCTCCCTTCCCTCCCCTGCTTCCAGGCATCTCACCCTTACACTACGCGGTCTCAGTCAAATAACACGTAATTTTTCAAAACAAACTTGACATTATTCAAACAACCATATAGTCTAACCGCGAGATAACAATGCGGTGGGTACGTGGGTCCCAATCTAAACCATAATCCATAACTTGATATGTATCCGGTAACCAATAAATTCCGTATAATTCGGTGATACCAGGACCCCTAGCAGGTCTGAGAGTGACTAATAACTATAACATCCAGCATCTACCCGCCCTGGAATTTTAGTCACCAGCGACCCCATTGCGAGTTGGCAAGCGGTTTACGGGCAAAGGAAATAGTATCCATCTACTCCGTGAAAGTAGTTGCGATAACGTGGCAATTCGTGACACAAGCGGTTATCTGGTATCGTCAACGAGATTCGTGTTCTCGTTATCGAAATATTCTTTCTTTCCCCAGAGGAAGCTACGATAAATCGCAGATAGGCCGTGTAGTAAGTAGCTAAGTTGTTTGCGGATTGGCAAGTGGATAGCCTGCTACCGAGCGGAAGTTAGCCATTAGTAGGATACGCAGGGTGCACATCATGGTGGACTGATCTTGCTTTTCCATAACGACACTCGCAGTTGGGCCAGGATGAGATCAGTAGGAATGTCTGTTCCAGGGACAAGGGATGTCACAACCAGAATAATCTTGAGAGTGCGCTGGAAAACGGTGCAGTGGGTTGTTTTACCCAGAATGCCGTGCATCTGAGACTGGATTCAGGAACGTCGAGGAGTCTGAAGTTGGCTGAGAGTCTGAAGAGGAATAGCAATATTAAAATTTTAAGTGTGACGTAAAGTGTAATGAGGGACAGAGAGGGGATACATAAGAGAGGATGAGCAATTGGATAAGGATAATGGCGAATCCGTAATACTTGATGCTAACGTTTGAGGTTATGGTTATGGTTATTGTTATGCCAAGCAACATCTACCGCTGCTTCAGACCCACTTCCGCTTCCTGCTGCTATATTTCTGTGTGCTGTTATCTTGTCCATCTACGTGATGGCTGTTTTACCTCGGCAAGCAGAGGCATAGTAAAAGGGAGAGAGAGAGAGAGAGAGAGAGAGAGACAGTGACACTGTTATTCAGAAGGTACTCATTATCAAAGAGGCAAAGGTTATCGATCAGCCACTCGCAAAGCCCTTCACTCCTTTTCTAGCCACTTGAATCGTATAAAGATTCCAACGAGGTGAATATAAAACGTCCAATTAATTCGTTAAAGAATGAATCCGAGGAGCCTGTGCAAACTCAATAAGAATGGTATACGAGGTTATGAATTCGCTTCGGTGCAACAAAGCGGACTGAGAATGACGACGGACGTGGCAGCAGCCAGCCCTACAGATGGTAAAGAAGAAACGAGGAATTGTAAGACAGTTAATAGGACGAGCTCAGGGGATGCAAATTAAATGTAGCTCGTTAAAAAGATATAACCGGTGGGCGAATTGAATCTGCGTTGGGAATTAGATAAGGGAGGGACATCGGTTAACTCGAGTAAGCGTCAGGGGAGGTTAGAGAAGTGGGACTTAGAGGTGAGAAAGATAATCGAGAGTGAAAGAGGTAAACGAGAAGAACCAGATACAGGTGAGTTCTTAGGCATAGTACAAATGGCTAAAAAATTTACTACCCTTGGTTCAAGGGTCGCACGCTTTATTGAAATTTTTACCCGCTCGATCGATATTTTCCTATTTTATTATTTCATCCGTTATGGACGTAGGGGTGGGTTCCCGGGTGGCGCCACTGACCTCCGAAGGCTGACGAGCTTCGCGAGGGTTCTGGATGACGAGAGGGAGAAAGTTAGGAAGAAAAGGGATACAATCCTGCCGCCAAGATACAAGAGGTTGTATTTTTAACGTAGCCTATCTATACCCGGAGACGAGCCACTAAACAAAGTACAGGGTTGATTTAAAAGCCTCAGTGGTGCTCATTCCGTGACGTAATCCCGAACCCCTGTCGAATTACGACACCTCGCGTCGAGGATTTCGCCAAGGAGCTCGGGGTGGTCGGAATGGAGCGACTCAAGAAAGGTTAGAAGGTAAGAAGGTAAAAATACATAGCTGCCTGTTCGTAAGGGACGAGGGGTGGGACTCAAGCTTGGCCAGGGGTTTGGAAAGGTGCGCACGAGCGTGACCTCGTAAATTATTCAAGCCCCATCAATTCACTTGAAAAGCTGTCGAGTTCTTCGGTGGTTTTGCGCCGGCGGACGGGAACACCGGATTCTAAGTTTGCATGTAAAATGCCCAATTGACCATCTTCGCGGTCCTGCCCTAAGACGTTGATCGAGCTGAACAGTCAACTGAACACGTCTACGTCATAAGCAACCAGACACAGTTGGCTACTCTAGAGAAACCAGAGCTGTTTGAATAGTCGATATAGAAATGGGGGGAGGGAGAGAGACAAGGTATTTTTCAAGTGGCAGCAGAATAAAATGCTTGAACGAAGGTCGTAACCTACATGCGAGATAGAATGCTAAATCACTAGGAGGCAGAGAATGGAGATCCTCGTTAAACCGCGTCTCCATCCCCGGTGGCCATTTCTAACCACCGGGGGCCGATAACAGGGCCCTGAGGTGGCTTTAAGCTCCTAAGATCCCCTATTCACGTTCTCTCACCTAGCCCTATAGCTAGAGCACCGTGAAATACCAGGAGGCTACAGTATTGCTCGTCGAGATGAAAACGACCACCTGGAGACGCTCTCTGTATCCTGGGCAAGACGGGGGTATATATACGTATGGTATACAGAAGGTAGGACCTGGGTTTCAGCTGACAGGCAACCTGAAAAACGAGTCAGGATCGCTTTGCTCCATTTGCGAAGTGTCCACGAGCAACAGGCTACACGATTCCGCACTCGTCGACGCTCGCGGGCGTCGCGACGCTACGTGATGTAATAAGAGACCCACCACTGCCAACGTAAACTCGATCTACCGGTCTTCCTGGGTTTTTCCAATTTTTCAGGAAATATTCCTCGAGTGTCAGGAAACAGGATGTCCCTGATAGAGGAGTAAGAGCATTCTCGATTCCCGCTATCCTCCAAGCATCTTTTGGGAAGAGTCAAGGGTGAACAAAGTAGTGAGCCCTGGATAAGAAGAAGAAGAGGTTATGGCGTTACAAAGGATTTTGTAAACAAGTATTCTACCTCCAGATGCTTTTAAGAGCAAATATCGTACACAACATCCCACTTGAATCTTTTTGAAAATTTATTAGCTCCCATCCTAAGGCTAGCTACTCGAGTATCTACCATCGACCCAAGAATGCTATAGTAAGAGTAAAAGAATAATGAGGATTAAATTTAATGAAAGATGCTGGGTAGCTAGACTGTCTCAACCTGATACCTGATGAACCAAGAAAGAAGTAAACCTTCATAAGACGTAGTTGAACGTCCGGACTGACTATGCACCAGGTATTATCACTCATTGTTCTTCTAGTGGCCAAAGTAGACCGAGTCCTCTTGGTACAGCCAAAAGACTTCATCTTGGCCCCAAAACACAGAAAGGCTATTCTGATTTAAGATTTTGACATTCCAAAAAAGTCCTACGTTCCTATGAGAATCACAGGGTCTACGACTAGGACGCCTCAATGGATAAATGCCTGGTTGACCTACGTCGAGATTCCGAAATTTTCCAAGAACGACAAATGACGCCAAAATCATATCACGAGTCTGTGTAAACGTAGGACGAAAATAGCGATTTCAACAGGCGGTACCGAGTGACGAATTTTTCATCGCAGCATGAATCGGCTAGAAATATAGATTGACTTCCTCTCTGTCTAATAAAGTCACAGACGTGTGTTCCATATGCTTCCTATGTATCCTGAACCGACATACCCCTGCCACCTTCTTCATCTGACGTAAGTCGCGGCCGTGGGTGTAGCCTTTTTATATCGGACTATCGTCCCCCATCAGATTATCGGTGAAAAGCCAATGGCCATGGTATTAAAGCAGACTAATAGCAGCATCCAGGAATACGTTTCAATCTTGCGACGAGGGACGCAGAAGCTTTCAGAACGTTCGGTACTAAACGCAGTGTGGCGCAACTCCAGGGGGTAGCTGGCCACCCACCACTGTTAACCACTAAGCACCACCATCCTCCACCAGCAGACTTCACCGGCATTCTCTCCGTTCTCATTACCGGAGCCAGGTACTTGAATAGAGTCAGAAGATTGCCGATATTACGTAGACTCGCTAGAGCATCTTCTTCGTGAAAAACGAAAAGAGGCGACTGGTACTAAAGGGAATGAGAAGGTAGAGAATGAACCGTGTGAAAAAATATAAAAGTAAAAAGATATCAAGTAAAAGTAGAAACTGACAGGACTTGCCCACGTGGATGATCGTTACCTCGTTGCATCAAGGAGGCGACGGTGCTTGGCATCGCGATGAGCGTCGAGGACTCCTCTTCTCAATGGCAGTGTCGAACAGCTGATGGACGATCGTCGTCTCCGTCGTCAGATCGTTGACGCGGCGTTAACCCAGTGGTCATCTCCGAAGCAAGGATCCTCCTTCGTCCTCGTTCATCCTCCAACCGATCAACTGACTCCTTCCGGTCCAGATACTGTTACAAAGAAAACAGATGATTGGTCATTTGGAATAGATCATTATCAGTAGATACGTATGACGCGCATGACGTGGGTTATCTCAATTATCAATACTAACGTCCTGATGGTAACGATGGTAACGGGGCTCTAGGGTTACTTCCAGCGATGACAACATTTTGCTAGCAACTATAATAAGCGCGGATCGATGCTCATTACAGTCATCAAGTGGTTAGCTACAGCGGAACGTTACTCGCGCACTGTTCGTATCTTCGCAAAGTGATTAAAACGTGTACCGATCCATTGTACCTTTTAATTGTGTTTATATTTCCCCATTATTAGTCCCAATATTTACCCTAACGATACCTTGACCCCTTGTACCAATCAGGTAGCGGTAGAACAAATATCTACTATGTACTTCATGGCAAAGTAATGGAGACTGATTGATAGTAGGAATGACCAGGATTTGAGTATATACTATATCTATATAAAAAGTGACATCACGAGGAGAGTGATTTACCAGACTGTACCGAGCAGCACGTGTACTGGGGTAAGGTACCGTACAACCCCATAGAAAGCAAGGGATGCGTGAGCATTTTTTTTTTTTAGAAAATTTAATATTGAAAGATGAAGCTTTCACTAGGTAGTTCTGAATACCCTAGACACCCCGGAGGTTCGGTAGACTTGGTAAAAGAGTAAGACCCTGGAGAAATTCTGCGCTACGCATTCATTGCTGTTCGAGTAATCGTATTAAAGATTGGATGATCCAGAGAGGAGCAGGATCTGTTGCATATTTAACGTCGGTACGAGCCGACCTCGTCCCCGTGGTCTCCTGAGGTTTCCTCGTGTATGATTAACGAGAGACAGTGACGTACCTTCCTCCTTCACTGGGGATCAGTGGAGGCAGGCTCCTGGTAGTTCTGCATCCCGTCGCGTGACTCTCTTGGTTATTAACTGTTCCTCGTGATCCACGTACCACTCTTCAGGACTTCTCTACCACCTGACCGTACGTTAGAGCGTCGTTGATCCGGGTAAAAACGACGTCTGTCCCTTGGGCGTCTCTCGGAAGGAGTTTCCAGCCAAAAACATAGCAAATACGTAGCCGTTCGAATAGATGTCACTGCAATCGATTGATCGACGTCGTATGTCTTGATCACTGAGCACGCACTTTTCCCACTTGCTCCATAGGTGGTACGACTAAGGACACTGTTACAGCTCGTCACCAGTAACAAGTCTTCTTCGATCATTCCGCGTTGGACTTGCGATTAACAAAAGATATTCACGTATCCGTAAAACTGAACGTATCGCAGGTACGTTATCAGCTTCTTCCTTCGGCTGGGCCAGGAGCAACTTCATCTGCGCCTGTTCGACCGTACCTGGACACGCGACCGCGTCCTTGCCAATTAGCATAGAATGATCCAAAATGGTGGTTAGCTAGCCGCCATTTTTAGGCGCGTAGGACTCCTTCCAGGATGATCTTGCTGCATTACTCTAGCACCTGTCCATAGAGTAATTCATTAATTACAATCTTCCCGTACACACGTCAGCTGAACAAGGTCGGCTCTATGACACTATATCTATGCGTGCTTCAATTTACGTGACAATAAGGTCACGAACGAGAACAAAAGACGATCTCGCGGATTCGCGCGAGCAAGACGTAATCAAAGGAATTAAAACTGAGTTAACAAGATTCTCATAGTCAAAGGTTCACCCGCTTCACATCGCGACCTTACACTCTTATTGTTAGCCGACCTGGATAATCCTTGGTCCCGTATGACCGTCAATTTATATCGGCCCGCAAGAGCCCGGAGCACCTATGGGCTTTCGATTTAGGAATTAGCCTCTCATCGACAGACGACTGCCTATTGGCCGCGCACTAGGTAGCCATTCATTGCTAATATCCTCTAGCAATCAGGTACGCGTAGCAGTACACGAAAAGCCCGGCGCGATGCCTTTACAAGAGTAAGTGAGAGAAGAAAAGTAATGCGGAGACGAATGAAAGAATTTGAACTGAAGAAGAAGAAAGATATTCGGATGGAGTTAGAGTAGGAGAGAGTGAAAGACAGAGAGAGGTAGTACTTAATGTATGCGTACGTTATACTCTGGTCGAGTGTATGCAGCCTCCCTCTTGGGATCCAGAGTGCTCCCACTAGCTCCCTTTTCCTCCTTATCGTATAAGCGTACAAGCTTCGACAAGAGAAAATGAGAGAGATTATGAAAGAGAAAGAGAAAAAGAAAGAGAGAGAGGAAAAGAGAAGCACGCATACACAGTGACCGCACTACGTCACGCACACGTTACTGTCCCGTGTACGATTTTCGAAACCCGCACGCGGAACAACAGCGCTGCTTTCGGCACGAAGTCGCGCGCTCCACTGAGCCATGGGCATGCGTCTGTCTATCCCCCTTCTTCATCCTCATGGACCCCCTCTGACCGCTCAACTACCTACAACCTACAACCATCCTTCCTCCCGTCCAACCACCCTCGAAGCAGCTTGGCCCGTTAAAATTTTCGAACGTGTGCGCACCCCGAGCGTCGCCGTATGCAAACAAGATGCAACAGATGTAAACGGCTCTGCTCACTACTACCGTCGTAGATGCCATCACTGTCACTGAGTCCTTCGACCTGACGAGATGAAAGCGCTTTAAAATTCTTCAGTCGAAAAGACTCTGTATGACTTTGGCTAAAAAAAAAAAAAGAAAATTATATACAGATAAGTAATGTCGTAGCGACTGCACGGGCTGTTGACTTTTAAAATTCGCGAGAAATAAAGACCTAGGTATAGACGTACATTAACGCAAGGTAGCTCGTTTAATGAGTTAAGATCATGGATAAAAATGGAATGGATGCGGAGCAGGTGCGATACTTACAGATAATGTCTGCCTTGCCTTTCCGCTTTATTGAAGCACGCGTACAAAATTATGACTATATTTTTTAATTTGTAAGAAACAATAGACGTGATTACGTCGTTCATCTCCGGATGACGATACAGATGCTTTCACGTGACACAGGGGCTGGTACCTCTTTTTCGATCTGCCAAGTGAGTCTTTATGATCTCGAGAAATTGCGGTCGATCCAAATGAGTGTATGCGATTGCAAGCATTTGAATGGCCATAGTATGGACGTGGTTACTGCCGCTGGAAAAGAGGTCATGACCCAATTCGAGACAAGTTCCGAAATCGCACTCGTCAGCTGCTATCGTTGCCAGTCTTGTGACTTCTAGTAGGCTATTTAAATTATCCTCGCGAACATTGTCGTCCGATGTTTCGTCAATGTTCTTTAAGATTTTTCGTAATTTACCTGGAACGGAGAAAAATCGATGCTTTTTATGTGAGCTCATGATAATACAATTTTACCAATGTCACCTACTGTCGGTTACAGCTAGTTCCCGGTAGCCAACTTGTGTTTTTTTGTTGTAAGGAACTACGATGCCTGCACCGTGTAACGTTCTTGCCACTACCCGCTTCTCTCTAGCTTTCATTGAATTGGTATTGGTTTCCAAAGTTATTTTATGTTTCTTTGCATAACTCTTAAGACTCTTTTGAAGGTTAGATAGCTTCATCTTATTGAACGGACTAGCGCGTTTTAACTCAGTATCCATATACGCGCTAGAAGATATAATATATGTTATTAAATCGGTTGGGGTATGATAAATTTCACTGTGTCTGTATGCTACCTCACTGCTGAAAAGATGTTATCGGCAACTGGAACTATTTTACAGTTGACATTCACACTGTTTGTTGCTACGAATACAGGATTCTCTGTGGGTTCATCCCTCCAGTAGCCAAAGTGGAGACCATCTTTACCCTCAACATTTAGGATAGTCTAGAATACAATATAATGCTAAATATTGAATATTGTTTTTCACAATCAAACGAAGCTTGTATACTTTTGATTTACCTGGAATTCAGGTGGATCGTAATAAAATCTCCAGTGCGTTAAATATTGTTCTTTTTTTAAATCGTTCCTGTCATCGAGTTTACTACTAAGTATATCATAAGGCCCTACTAACGTAAGCTTTACTATCTTGAAGGTTCCAGAGAGATCATTCGGAGAAACAGTTTTACAGAAGTCATAAAATTTATAAAAATCTTCTGGCATCTTTACAAGAAACTTGTCAACGATACGTTGCTCAATATCTGACACATTTATGGACATAGCTCTCTCACTTAGTTCTGTAATTTCTGAGTCACATTTGCTGACAGATGTTTCCGATGTACTTGCCACTGGCACTGCAGCTTCATCTCCTGCGGTATTATGCTCAGGACTCTGAGAGAGTTCATGATCACCTTTATTTAGCAACGGAGAATTTTCTCTCTTAAGCTTAGTCTGTGGCACTATTGTTTCTTTAGATATATCAGATTTATGTTCACTTAACTTTCGTTTCCTGCTAGCAGTTGTTACTCCAACGTTCTCCTCTTTTTGCTGTAACAATGATGTTAAAATCATAGGTTAAAACTACATATAAATAATACACGTAATGAGGTAGTTAGATTGTTATGAAATTTACGTACCTGTTCGTGTTTTGGAGGATGTTTGTACTTGCCGTGATGAGCAGGATTCTTTTGATAACATTTAACACCATACTGACAGGGAATTCGTGGATCATCGCTGTTAACTTTTTCAGTATCATCACTGTCTCCCATCTTTCAAATTCAATTTGATACGAATACTTCGTTTTGGCGCCAGACTTGTATAACGTATAACTCTGGATGCCATATACATATACAGTTATACTTTATACATCCATTCAAATTGTAGTTCATAGAATTGCCGCTTTAGAGGGCAGCACCTCCTGGACAGCCGCATGCGCCATCTCTGGGAATTGGTCAGAACTAACAAAATTTCCGAATAATCAAAGAAATGGCAAGACGCATTTTTGTAAACTACATTTGCAATGGTAGATAAGAGCTCGAGAAACTAAAATTATTCTCCGAGTTCATACGATAACAATTACTGAACGCAATGGTAACGAGTATTACGATACCTAACAGATGACAGCACAATCGATTCTGATTTTATATTTAGTAGACAAGAGATGTTTATGTATTTGCAATCAATCAAATCAATGAATGATATTCAAACAAACATACGTTTTACATACCTTCAACATTGACGCGTAAGCAATGACGAGAAACGAGAGCTCTCAAATACCATAAAGACGATCGAGATCCAAGCAATTGTCTGGTTACGATAAATCCTAAGATCATCAGCTCGTGCCAGCAGAGTAAAGACAGCACGATTCTCTGCAGTATGCAAATATTATCGGTCACGTATGTAGCTCGCCACGTGACACACACGCGGAAGTTTACAGCATCGCATGTCGTGGCAAATGCATTCCTGAACCGCGCCCGTTCTTGCTTTTCTCTCACAATCTTCCTCATGCTTCTGTGCATTCTCATTCCCAGCATCGCATCGAGCCTGGACCACCCGCAAAGCAGTCGTCACTCCACTACGACGAAGCGTCGCGTCTTCCCACCGAATATCTGCAAGATCTTCAGGCACTGACTGGTACCATCCTCCATCGTCGAACCTACGGGTCAAATAAGAAATACAAAGATAAGCTAAAAATGAAGCTATAAAAGCTCAAGAATTCAAAGGCTTCGGTACCTCCAGGAAGAAACTGTCCCTATGCCTTCCTGGGCGACCAATTGTCATTCCATGGGTGCTGGTCGTCGCTCGTCAGGTTATAATTTGAGATTCAGGGTGGCGAGCGTGGGTGAACGTGCGTCAAGGTGTGCGAGAGACGGGTGACGGGTGACAGGTCGATGGGTGAGAGAACCTAGAGATTCCTGGCAGGGAGAGGAAGCGCGTGGAATTCCTCTTGCACGCTCTTCTCTTTCCTCTTGGCTCTATCATCAAATCCAAGACTCGCGGCTTGTACGTCAATCTTCTTCCGCTGTTTGCCCGCTGCCTCTTTCTCGAGTCATTTAGATATTTTGGATGGCCTCATTCTCGCAGAATCTACACGTAGAAAGAAGACCGATTATTATCAAGCAATCGAAAAAAAGATAAAATAAACTGTCGAGGTTAGAACGTCGAGACGCCATAAAGGCGTCAGTAGCATCGATCGTTAGCCGACCGAAATATCGACAGAAAAAAAAAGTATTTAATATAACAACTAATCAAATACCTGTCTATAATTGATACGCCGTCTGGAAGTTATATTTTCGGTTAAGTAACTGAATTATAGAACGAATAAATATGTTTCCGATAAAGGTCGACGTACGACTAGCAGTCTGAAGTTAGCTGCGATTGACTTTTTCGAGGTTGACAGAGAATATAATAAAGAAAGGATAGACGACAGAGAAAGAAGACCAGGAAATACTATAGGAACGGACACCGAGGAGGAGTTCAAGAGTGGCATTGTTCTCTCTGGAACGCATTCCAGCGAAGGCCAGAGTCGCATTGCTCTATGCTCTACCGTCTTCGGTGCACGCCCGTGGACGTCCGCAAGGCGGGAACCCACGATTAGTTATTCCCAGACTGTGATGTCGTTATCGGAGGCGTAATATTATTTACCGGCAGTTTGAGGATTCCGACTAGAGCGGAAACGCATAGCTGGACGTTCCCGGGTAAAGGCAATAACGGTCCGAAGGCCGAGGGACGTGGCCTCTCGGCTATGAATTTATAAACAAGTACCCGGCCACCATTATCGCATTGCTTATGGGGCATTACCGTTCCAGGTACGGTCATTTCTGATTGCCTCGAGGAAGAACCTCTTCCTCTTGTTCATACACGTGGTACCATCGCTTGGTATCGTGAGAATCCTCATGTTCACCAGGAGGAAGATGAAGATCAGAACGATCCTAACCTAACAACTCTTCATCATTAGGTACATATCGGTCCCACGAACGACGCATAACTGAGAATAGAAAATAACAGTGTTGAATAGAGGTACGGCACTTCCTCGACGAGCCGCAAGTAGAGGTGGTGGGGAATGACTGGAGTCCAACGCATGTAAAGATCGGAAGGCGTAGAAGGTGCCGAGACACGTAGTGACGCGTGTACGGCCTCGCCCCTATCCTCCAGGTCGGCGAACATGACAACAATCTCGCATTACCGATATAACCGGGCCAGCCAGCGTTCGCACCCGTCCCACATATCAATGAACTCTGAAACAAATTCTTCTGTTATCGACATCCGGACCTTCCTGATTACCTGATAATCCAGCAAAGTCAAATTTGAACCGACCCAGTTTCATCTCCTCGCGAATAGCACTGCATCCTTGGAAGACGTCTTGTATCAGGAAGTAATAACAGCGGTACCAGAAGCACACTGACTGCACCAAGTGTCCTGGGAGATAAGTATAAGTGTATCGGCGAAGGCGCGCTCCAGAGAGAACTACGTAACAGGAAGTAATGCGGCATGAATATTAACGAGCGAAGCCCGCGGCTAGTGCGGCAAGGCGTCCGCGTATTGCGGTTCGCCACTCGTGATCACCTTCCCGTCTCGAAGAAGGAAGCTGGAGGAAGCGTCGTGAATGATTAGAAAGGCTATTTGTTATGATCACTTAAGGAACAAGACTGCGGATCAGCTGCTGTAACCCAACGTGAACCATGGCGAAGGTGGCCGAAGTCCTTGTAGGTCTAACAAAGGCGCCACACCCTGCACGAGTTCTTGGGACGGTGTGCTCGGGAGAAACGGGAGGGTCCGAGGCTCCGGGTAGGAGTATCGTAAGTCCGGACACGCACTGAGCGCTCTTGTAATACTTGGAACAGGGCGACCCAGCCAGCATACGCTTAACGTCAGCGTCTTACGTTTACTCCTGGATGACGATGTTGAGCACCAGGTAGCTGTTCCTCGATAGCGTCGTGGGATTCACCAGGCCGATGGAAGTCGTACCTGAAATTGGAAAAGACATTCTTTACTGTTTCTCATAGTTTACAGTAGCTCTCAATGGTCCGATTGAAAATGGAGTACGACACCCAGAAGATGCTTTAACAAATTAGCAGAATGATTAACGAGCGTCGCCCCTTGAAGAAGCTCAAAAGTGTTAGGACGACAAGGTAAAGGGGGTAGCACGTATAATGTTTCTCACTACTGTACCGTAAGTACTTCTCTATCCGGCTTCTAATACCTGGTAATTGAAACTCACGGAAACGTGAGGCGACTGAAGCATCATCCTCGTAGGCAAGACAGAACGAGAGCTTGAACGGTTCATGTAGTTTTTGCCGAATGATGGAATCGATAGAAAGGACGAGTGGAAACGAGTACCGTGCGCCTTGCGTAAGATGAGGAGGTAGAAGGGGAGCAGAGGGGCCATTGGTATCGTCGACCTTTGGGTCGACGCGTGCAGGAGGAATCACGCTGGCGTTACACGCACCTTACGCACTGGCAGGCTACTCACGCGTGCACGTATGCCGGGCCTACAACGGCGGCTACAACAGCATTAGGTCGACCCTGCATACTAATGGCATAAGAGGTTTTCGCCCGGCTGAGAAATTCGGTGCGTCCGGTTTATTCTGAGAATAACGCGAGAGCAAGGAAGTGCGATCGATCGCACGCGAAATATTCCCAAGATGATAGAAGCTGCATTTCTTCGAGTGGACCGCTAATCGATTTCGATCCCATCCGCCTGGGGCACTTCCTTAACCCATTCCCCGGTCCCCGCACCTCCTCGGCAAAATTATACCGCCTAATTGGCAAGAAAAATAACAGAAGACCTCATTCCCACGACGGGCACGTTCAGACAGCCCGGAGGATCACTGGAAAGGGAGTCCATACATCCTTCTAGAGGAGGAGTATCAGGAATTAAAGGACGCCCCAGGACAGTGCTCTGACGCAACGTACAGCAACGGCAGCGGCTACCATGAGGTCACATCCTTAACAAGGAAAGACGCACAATCATTACGAAATCCAACCGAGCATATCGACTGGCTAGGACTTCAGAAGTCTCTTGGTGATAAATAGAAGTTAAAATTGTCGTACCAGGATGAGCCCGATAAAAGTCCTAGTGCAATGAGGTCGGCGACTGTAAGGTGTTCGGTGAGGACACGATGAGGTGGTAAGAGCATGAAAAAGTCGATGGGTCGACGAGGTGGAGGTAGAGGATGAGAGAGTGGGTGCGACCTCGGTGCTACGAGAAATGCGCCTGACGTCCTCCGGAACGTGGTGTTGGAAGAGGCATCCGAGGAGTCAGCGAGGAAGGAGCCAGGTGAAGGAGCCTCGTCGCTGGGTGTAGGTAGCTTCCGGGAGCAGCCATGGCTAAAAGCAAGCATAATGGTTAAAGTTTCGTCCACATGCTCGTGGGTAGGAGTGAAAGGTTAGCAATATTACGTTTGGACTATAGTTCAGCACCGAGGAGAAGCTGATGAAAGTGCCTCCGTCAAGTCTAAGCGAGGCGGCACGGTGTAGTTCTTCTCCCTGGCTATTGTTCCGAGGTCCAACCTGTTGCATCGTGCGGAGCTGATCTCTCTCCCGCTCTCTCTCTGTGTCTCTATGTCTCTCTCTCTCTCTCTCTCTCTCTCTCTCTCTCTCTCTCTCTCGTCACACACTCCGCTGCCGATAGGACTCATCTGTCTGACATATCTCAAGAGCCGGCGCTATGTCCAAGAAGCACAAGTATCTCGTCCGCAGGTATATAAACTCCTAGGTAAATGCTTGAACGGCTATCGGTACTGGTTTGACCGCACTGTTACCACCCGTTATTACCATTTCGCTAATAGAGTTGCATAACGAATAGGATAGACCCAGGGTACAGATACACTGTACTACTGTTAGATAAACCCTGAGGACGTAGGTACACATTCGTGGCGGTAGCGGCTGTGCCAGTTGCGTAAGCCACGCAGGAACGGAAAAGAGGGAGATAATTTGCCGATGAAAAAGAAAGCCAACTGATTGTGAGACTGGACGAGGGCTGCGAAAGAAAAGAAGAAAGGAAAATCAAAGACGAGGATAGAACGTAGATATGGCCCCCTGGACCGTAGAATAAAAATTCATAGAAACTCCAGAGTTCATGCAATTATCGAGCGGCCCATATTTCCGCCTTTTTCAACCATTTTCTTTTTCAATCAATAAATCACTGCTCGCGCGCACGCACGCGTGCACGACTTTACCCGCACCAGGAGTCACGTACCTGCGCCAGTTTGATGTATGGTAATTGATTTCTAGCGTTATCCGAACGATTAGGCAGTTAAAGTCGTGGCGGCCACCGTTGCAATCCCGGACTTTTGTTCTCTTCGGGGTTTACCATTTTGTTATATACTTTCGTCCGTCCCTGTAACACACAATATACGCAGTTATCTTCTGAGGATTTTACGTGGGGCATTTCTAAGATCCTCTACCTCGGACTTCTTGGTCTAAGTCGGTTACCTCGATTCCTTCGAGCACCTATGCGCCATCGTGTTTATATAATAAAAAGAACGAGCTAGTTGAGCCGGTCTCGCAAAATACCAGCCAGTTACGCAACTCGGGTGAGCGCGGGGCTGGCATTATTCTGGGTTAAATAATATTATGTCACTAAGAAAGTGCGGCTTATGCAATTGAACGCGTGCGTATAGCGTCTGTTTCGGTGCACGTTTCTCCCTCTACATCCACCTCGCTTTCCTAACCTACTCATCTTTATCATAGGATTTCTTGTAATGCTAACGGCGATCCGACAATGCGCCAGCAGGAACCATAAACTCATTTCTCGGGAGGTCATGACCTCACGATTCTTTGATCCTTCCTTCGTACGTATAATGTCACCCGGATCCGTTCTCCTCCACCTTCATCTCTTCGTCGACTGACATTTATGAATGAAAGTTTTTGCCAAGTCTGTTACGCGTGCTGAGGTAATACCTCGCGTCATCATAACGTAATACCGGTCATCGTCCATTTCCATTTCCTGCTGGTATTCTGAAATAATAACAGTTACACCTGTTAATCACTTCTTAATAACCTCGCCTATACAAGTGAATTTGGGAAGCTGAATCGAGGTATTTAAACTAGAAGCATGCTTGTAACTAACCTCCATTTCGTGACTACCCAAGTCAAGCGAGTGTTTAAGAATTGGGCTTTTGAATAAGAGCGACTTCCTGTGATCGAGTATAGACTTTTTTGTCTTTTATTCTTGATTTCAAACTATCCTCAGAGCCTCACCGGATTAATTCTCGGTGAAGAAGACATTGAGATCCAGTCAGGAACGCTTTTGGATTATTCCTTCATTGATTTACGTAGTAAGCGTATTTCCTCTTTTGAGCTGACACGTTCGGAAGGATCTAGGGGAATTTGAAACGAGCAAAGCGAGGGAGAGAATATGATTGCGGGCCCGATTGGGCCCATAGAATTCTGGGAGTGGAGCGTAATGACTGTCCAGAAGGAAATTGGCCGTACTTCCTTTAGGGACGATGGTGCGCCAAGCAGTTCTTGTATTTTTTGTTCGCTTCCTCCTTCACTTTCTTGTTCAACTTTTTACAGGAGTTGTTTGACCTTGCAGTCACTGGAGAACGGACGATTAGAGATATTCCTGAAAGAAAAATCTTTAGGTTAGGTACAGAATGGAAATGACTTTATATGCAGTTTGCTAATGAATTCACGATAAAAGTATGTTAGTTGCTCAGTGTACGTCATCTAGTACCGAAACTATGGCGGCCATCCTGATCACGTAGGCACTTGCTAAAATTGCCAGGCGAGTACTCATGTAACGTGTTTCGTTTGTGTAAGCACTCGCTACGTGATCGAGGATGCCCTGACAACGACGTGCATGAATACCCGGACAGCGGCGAAGAACAAACCACGTGTCTTTAAAATTATTCCATTGGCAATTTGACTTTGTTCTTTACCAATCCTTCTAGTTTTCCTCTTCCACACTGTCCAATCCTAATCCCAAATTCCGGAAGTCGTCTCCAGGTAGGACGGTGGGTCCTGGTGAATATCCGTCAGACTGAGTTACATAAGCTTCGATTGTCGAAATTTTTAAGGATATAAATTCCTTTCTTTGAATTCACTTCCAGCGCACCCTCTTTGCACCCTAACTGTCCTTACTTCCCTTTTACAAGGTTTAGCAACCCTGCCCTATGAGAATGGATCATCCGATCCGTGAACTAATTCACCCCAGGACCAGTTCCTTTCCTGTTTTTGTTTGCTGTAACCAACGAACGATTTGGCTTCCTTCCATGTTCAAAATTGCTGATACTTGGTCCACCTGAAACGTAACGAAATTATGTATAAATTGTATAACTGGCAAAACAAACTTGAACCTCGAGGAGATAAGTATCAGGATCCGAATGACTCTGCTGAGATCACCGGAAGTAGCCAAGAAAATCATCAGGCAAGAAATACGGCAATTTATGAAGCAATTTGTAACTCACGTATATTAAGCTCGTTCCTGTGTGTCGATACCGTGTGAATTCGCCATCTTCTTCAGCCATTAGAAGCAGCGAACGTTTCCACAAGTTTATCCAGCATCCTCGTTAAGGATTTCTCTCCCTTATCCACACGTGCACTCACACGCTCGCAGCAACTCTCTCGTTCTCTGACTTTCTGACCCGCAGCATCCACAGCCTCCCGTTAGAGACTCACGTCGGCCCGATTGACATTTGACTGCAAGTATCGAGAGAGATTCGTTTGATCGATTCCAAATGGCGGATGCTGGATGGTAGTGCTTTAAGCTAGAGCATACCGTAGCATACATAAGTCTTATCGTACTCAACTTTAACAGTTGTATTTTTCGCAAATTTATATAAAAAGATAAATAATACAAGTAGAGAGGAGATTGAAGGAGAAGGAAATCGAAGACGACGTAACGGGCCCGTAAGGGGTCTGGGGGGCCTGAGGGTGCCCCTTATACTCTGTACCGTTTGCGCAATCGCCAGCGAGTTCACCTCGACGCGGTAAGAGCGGATGAACTTTTCCGTATCGGGGACGCTTATGAAATAATCTCCCGCGAATCCCGGCGGTAATGCCGGCTTAAGGTACGTTCACACGATATTTCAGATCTTGGAGTTTATCGAGGCGAAATAACAAATTGTTCATTACTATTAATAACAAAATAAAGTCTCAAAAGATCATATACGGTTGGTCCATACGTATAAGTCATTCCGGATGCTGATTGTGTTACTTAATACACGGGATCAATTAGTCCCTCCTGTGAACGTAGCTTAAGAACTCTCGGCACGGGAGTCTGCACGTACTCGTACAGCTACACCTACAGTTACACCTACACCCTGGAGTCTCCGTGCGAGCAGGCGTTCGTGAAGTAAGAAGAGAATTGCGCAAACGGCACCGCAGGCGAGAAGAGAAGACGTTCCTTGCAGAGCAGAAGGCACATACGTGTCTGAGAGACAGAGATACCTCGTGGGCCTTACGGGCCTCACGAGACTGAGAAAAAGGCGTGCTCTTATGTAACTACGTAATCCGGCTTCTCGATATCGTCTGCAAATTAGTTAGCACAGCCTCCGATAGCGGCGTATCCTTTTGCTCTGACATTTTCGCCATGTGTAAATATTATTAAACCTAATGACAGACGGGGGTATCTTGATTACGTCTACCGCGTGCGGTTTGGAGAGTCACGGTCCAGGATATGGGAAGAATGAGAAATTGAAGAGAAGAAACGAGAAAAGGAAAGGAAGGGAAAGGACGATCACGGTTATGATCTTCTGTCCTCGTGACACAGAATAAAGTGAGTGCCGCGTGAATGCCTCCCGTTCCTTCCAAGGAAGAGGACAATGGGGACCGTTGCCGCGATACTCTGGGTCACCGAGGACGAAGACGGCAGGTTCCTGGTAGAGTGATCCTGTGGGAAAATTCTCTTGCGTAAGTCCCGACGAGGGGAGAGAGCGCACAAAGAATCCGGTGGGCCGTAGCCACGTTTCATCCCCGTGCTGCTATTATGTTCCGCAATATTTCTTTCTCTCGCGTTACCAGGACACACGACCAGGTAAATATCCTTCTGATCCACCCTGGACCCTTTTCGTGAAGCTGAGGGATATTCTCTGGACTGGCTGCAGCCCAACTGCGTGACGTTCTCTAATGCCTGAAACGATTTTCAGTTTATTATTGTCCTTCTTGTTGTTATTATTATTCATAAAAATCTCCCACTACTTACCATCAGGATTCTGTCCTATTCAGGCACAGCTTCCAGCTAACGATATTCCGGCTCCCTCTACTTCTGCCCTCCTGCCTTTTTTCCTCTCTCTCTCTCTCTCTCTCTCTCTCTCTCTCTTTTTTTCCTCTCTTTTTTTCTTCTTCTCTTCATCTGCCTCCATGAAAGACACACGTGCGTCCACAGAACCCTCGCGCATCCGATTCCGAGGTGAAAAGAAACCTGTAACGGTCGTAGGAGGAGTCGTGGGAAAGCTCTGGAGATCTCGAAGGTTTTAAAGGAACACGGGTCGGCGCATTGTCTGACACACGACCTGTAGGGATGATCGGTTCTGATCGGGACACCACCCCCTTACCTCTCTCTGTTCCCGCTCAGAGTGTTCTTCTGGATGTCTGATCCCGTTCAGAGTTTTCATGACCCTCGCAGCCTCCGGACTGTGCTAATAATAGAAGCGATCTTGATTCCTCCAGATATAGTTTAGCTTGAGTGACGCCTCTTGGATAAGGGATGAAATCAAAGAGGGATGAATCTTGCTTCATCAAGATGAATCTTGATGTAAGCATAGCGAGGAATGCTGAAAAACTGAAGGAGACTTTGGTTTTCGAGATAAGCTTCGAGGGATGCTGTAGCCGGAGGGATGTAACGGGGGATGAAAGGGACAACTACGGAGAGGGAAAAGTATAGCGGGGATCCAATTACCAAGGAGGAGAACCTCATTGGAGGAAGAGGTCCTTTGTTCAACCCTAATGTAGGCCACACGTCCGAGAATGGGGTGGCTAGACCGGCAAATATCAGATGGTGCACCCTTCTAATCCTTCAAAGGATCTTTGACAAGGGCAGAGGAACGCTGCGGGTTATCTCACTCCCTTTTATCTCATTCCTTTAAATTCCTTTGCATTCTCGCTCATTCCAACTTCTATCGGATCCTTTCTCTTATCTCTCTCCCTCTTTCGTCTAGTGGATCTTCCAGATGATTTACATACTAAACCATATGCAAATCAACTTGGCCATTCACCGATTCGCTCGACGTTCAAATCCGGTTTCTTCATCCCCCACTGGCATAGAGGACCTACCTGCATGTTCATCAGGCTGCGATTTACCGTCTGTTTTTCTTTTCGCTTTATTCATCCCTATCATCATAATATCATCCCCTATTCATCCAAGAAGTCTGAGGAAACTCCTACGTGGGATGAAACGAAAGCGAAGGTAGTGGAGTTTTTGAAATTAGGAAGGTCGTCGGATACGTGGATATTTCCCATGATCACGGGGCACCTGCTCCATCACGATGGGTCCGAATCCCAACGAGCCCTGTAGAAAGAGAAAGGCAACAGGATGAAATGAGGAGAAAAAACCCTAAGGGATCCTAAGTCAGTTCGTAATGGCATCGCATCCCCTCGTACGTCATCGATTCTCTCCCCCATCTCAATTCACCCTCAACCTTTTCAACCCCCCTCTCCGGCCCACCCTGACTTGGCATAAATTTACTCACGTGACCAAGGACCACTGTCAAGCCCACTTCCTAGTTACCTCCTGTGGCATTCTGGGATTTCAGATTCTCAAAATTCCGTCAACACAGGTCCCTGGAAAAAAAAATGTAAATATAACTACCAGCCACAAAAGAATTTATGCATCTGTATCTACAGCAACCCTATGTAACGTTACCTCGTTCAGCTTCATCCCTACAAGATAGTTTGATACGGAATGAGTTAATGGTCGATGAATATGAAAGATTTTGCTTGAGATGATCCAAAAGCAATTTGCGCCAGGGTGTGGTCAACCAGACCGTGACCTACGATCTTTCAGGTTGTCTTTTTCCTTTCACGACCTACACATGCACGTCAGTTGTTCTCCTGTCTCATTCCCATATATTTTTTTTCTCCAGAGAATTCGATGGACCAACCAAGAGGAAGGAAGAGACCACTGGCTCGTAGCACTAATGATGCTTTCCGAGGGTCCGGGTTGTGCCGAGTTATGCGAGACTTAGTTAACTTGGGTGGAGCTCCGCCTCCTAGTCGACCAATAAGAATTCGGTCGCGCTTACGACCTGGCACACTCCGAAGAAAACCACTCACTTTGGTCCATAACGGCTGCTGGATCCTAGAACAAAATATACCAAGTCAGATGGGTTCTTATACGTGGATATTGTAAAGATCAAGCCGGGAAGACGTAGACTAAACATTTAGATAACTCTTTAAATTATGACAATGTTAAATCTTACTGAGATTAAAATGACAATGTATACTCATAGTCACAGGAAGTCTCAAGCGCGCTTTGTGCTGCCGATCGAACATCGGTTTTGATCTACCTTTTAAATAGTACATCCACTGACCATACTCTCTTCGCCATCCTGACAGTATCTCTCATCTTAACTCCTTAGACGATTTAGAATTTAACATTGTCAGAATTGATGTCTATTGTTAGCAATATGAAGTGCAGCTGTATATCTATATATCATAATAAGCAGATTTCGTTTCATTTGACATTGTCGATAAGAAAAAATGACGTACCTATCGATTTTAGAGAATTTTCAAAGATATCTCCAATTTCAATAAAAATAAATGCTTGAAAAAAAGATCCAACCAAAAGGTGAAAGAGTGAGAACCCCTGAAGACAAATGCGTTGGCTCCTTAACCGTGGAAAATCAACAGGTCCCTTAGTCTCCTTCGGTAGGCACTCTAAGAGACGTCCTGTGGTGAGGATAACTGCCGCAAGGATAACACTCCTCTCCTCTCTGAGTTTTCATCTCCACGTGTTTCCCTTCTTCCCAGCCTCCCAGCCATTAGTTAACTTGAATTTTCCATGACAGTCTGAGAGTGTCGCTGCACGTGCACCACGAGCTGCAGAATAGGAACACTCCGTTTAGGATGCTGTTTACAATCCCATCATCTACATTCCACGGACCCTTCCAGTGAGATGATCAGTAATGATTTTACAGATGACTTCAAGATCATAGAAAAATGAAGATTTCTAGAAAGAAAAGAAAATCAGTTAAACGATCTATAAAGAATCGAAAATTTTAATAATAAAAAAATAATACCTAACAGACAATCTTCGTCGATCAAGAAAGTCTCAATATTAGTATTTCCCTTGTAAAATTTAACAATCTCTTAGCAATGGACCATCGACACGTTGAAAACGTTCTTGCTTCCTTGTACCAAGATGCAACCCTGAAATATCAGTATACTCGGTGCGCGGCGATTTCGCCTAATTATCGGCGAAGAGGAAGCCGTTCCCGTTATTCGGCATCGAATATAAGCCTCCAGGCTCCGGGTGGAGAGAAGAACAAGAGAAGAAGGAAGAAGAGTTAGCACGAGAAGATAAGAGAGAGAGAGAGAGAAAGGATACAAGATGGCGAATGTATCGTAACGAATGGCCGGCGTTGAAGAAGCGGTTCCCATGGTGATTAGAGTCGTCCGCCGATAGCCCCTCGGTCAGGTCAGTTAAATCATTGCACGGCGTGTGTCCCCCGATTAAACCAGCATTCCAGTGGACTCCCTCTTCGCATAGCCCAGCACCCGCCGCCCTTCCGTCTTATTATCATCTAGATAACGGCTAACCCCGGCAATCTCAATGATTCAGCCATCATCCATCATCTTCTCTTGTCCGGTCCTGAAGAGTTAGCCGCTGCCTGACTGCCAAGTGCATACATATAATTCTAACTTCTCTTAATAATAATGATAATCGTAGTCCTAATCGCGATTATAACAATCATAATTGAGCTCGACGAATCGACTGGATCTTTTAACAGTCTTGAGTAAACTTCTACCTCTTTATAATAACACGCTCGAACGTCTCTGTGTCTCCAGAATGGACCAGGACGACCATTAATGGCGTACGGTCTTGCAATCAATCAGAGAGACGCTTACGATTATGCGAGCTAGTTAACGAGGAAGACGAACGAGACGTCTTCCCTTGGCTGAATACTAATTCACGAGGAACACGGCTCCAGTGCTTCATGATTAGATGACGCTTAGGCCCGCCCATGTTGAAACCTTCAGCCTCCCGAAGATGGTACAGCTGAATGCTGGATGTACGTGATCCGGAGGATGAACTTTCCGTGGAATAGAAGACCAAGACTGGTAGCTGAAAGAAAGCAGAAAGAAGAGATGAAGCATAACGGTAATATCGACTGGGATAAATAGTTATAATTATAATTAACTTATTGGAGCAGTGAGTAAAGAAATGAAAATAATAGAAAGGAATGATTAAACAGATTGAGGAGTAAGGTGTCCCGGAAGAGGCTTGCCCAGGAGACTTCCGGTAGATGAAGATTCTCTCGTGAACGTAAGCAGGCAGGAGAATACTTGAGCATCGGGCTTGAGAGTGTACGTACGGCGTAATGGCTGCTCTTTACACAGGAAGAGGAACAGGTTTCTTCATTTTTTCAAAGTTATCGCTCACCTTAATCTCCGGCTGGATGCTGTGGTCGCCAGGAGGCCGTAGCAGCGCTAGGCCGATGTCCGTTCACCAGGATTTTTTATGACAAGTAAGAATCAAAGATACAAAAGTTGGACGCGTGATCGGCTCCTGAAAAAGATAAAGGACGAAGGTTAGAGGTAGATAATGGAAAAGGAGGGCAATTCGGAATCTGGATGACACATAGGAGGAGGGAGCGAGGGATTTCTTAGAGCTTTAAGCTAGACAAGGATCTGCGCCACGCCCCGATCCTTCAGCCAGAGGCGATCCTGCGTGATCCTGCGGCAGGATAGGGATTATCGTGGTTCCGACGCAGGTGTCCGGACGCCGGGCGTCCAGCGGCGTCAGGAATGTCCGCCGAGAGATGCGGGCTTTTGGAGGAGAGTTCTTCGCAGTATCCAGAGGAATGGAGAAGAGAGGTGGAGAAGGAGGAAAAGTGATGGCTGAAGAGAAGGACTCCTTCCAGGATAGGAATGCTCCGTCACCAGACCGGATTAGTATACCTACGAAATCCCTCCATATAGGAGATGAGATCTTGTGTACAGATAGGGGAAGGATACAGTGCGCTACGCGGCTAGGATAACGGATAAAAAAAAGGGAAAGAAGAAAGAAGGGAAAAGTGATGCCTCCTTGAATGGAGATGAAGATATAGGCCGGGAGCGACGGCAGCAATACAGCACAGCCACCGCCAATGATCTCGGGTCTTAAAATGGGCAGGCGTGGGCGGCCTGTGTACCCAAAGATCAAAGGAAGGGATGCTGCGCGATTGAAATATTGAATACACCCGCTAAATCCTTTTTCTTTCCAGCCTCTCATCCCATATAGTCCCATCTCATCTGCGGGTTGTCAGGAAGAAAAAAAATTAATAATGGCAGCCACCGAGAACCTCCATGCAAAATCCAGATACATTTGGTCCAGCGCAAAAAGTCATTTCGTCCCTTATTCCAACCCCATGCGTAGGTGAGTGAGTTTAGTCGTCCTTATCCTCTTCTTCTTTAAAGACCTCCCGCAACGCTCTTCTCAGTTGGGTTTTATTTTTAATTTTTTCTCAGTTATCCTTTTCCAAAAAATCCGGCTGTCCCTCTCTCGTCATCTCGTGCCAGATCCAGCTCAGATTTCGAAAAACGAAGCCTGCAATAACACAGTCACCAGAAGATGCATCTGCGTTCTGCGTCCTCTCATCTCGTCGTAAGTAGAAATCCAGGAGATGCCGATGTACGTCGTCGCAGTCAGCAATGGAAGGTTTCGCAGGCAGCTGCCACCCTCTGATCCTGAACAAACAGTAATCGTGGGTGTTGGATTACCTTTTGGTATCGAGGATCACTAGAGCAGTCCAGAGTGTCGGGTCGCAAAGATTCCGCAGCCTTAGACCTACTCGGGACCTCAGTGCGCCTAAAATCGAATGGGCATAAAATAAAATGACAAAGAACAGACAAGGAATTCCAAAAAGCAGACAAAGTCCTGCTTTCCAGTTCCGAATGGCAATGTATAAATACCGCATTAGTATACCAGGCGCATAGAATTGGGAAATGCGAGGTGTACGAATACCCACGGCCGGTCGTCGAACCCAGGGATCCAAAATAAACGTAGCGCAGCCCGCTGATGGTGGTGCACCTAGTGCAGAGTACTCGTTCCGCTCATCCAACTTGTCAGGGTCTCCGGACACACGCTTGAGCCTCGCTTGGTTCCAACTTCAACTGCAAGTGGAATCAGAGTACTTTAGAAGCATAATACACAATTAAATCATAATGGGCAGACTAGCTAATCGGCGTTCATCCAAGATCACCCTGGAGAGCCTACGAGACGAATCGTCCAAGACTAAAGGATCAGCTGGAGGATGATGAGAATAAAAGGAAAGCAAATCATGCATATCTCCAGTGAGTAACTACGTACTAGTATTCACATATGTCTAAGCTTGCACGAGTGCGTGAAATGGTACGTGAGATACAAGCAGTATACCAGAGGGAAGAGGATGCGGTGCAAGGGGAAGTACAAGGAAGAAGTGGGTATGAAATTGAGCATTAAGGAACCCGGTGGGTGAGGTCATAATGGCGGGATGAAAGTCAAAGTTCATAGGAGGAAGAAGCGGGGGCGGGTGGAGACGAGGTACTCCTGGAACCGATCGAACAGTCATGCATGGTAGTAGGTGATCTTTGGATGGATGGGACGTGTGTGGAGAATGAAAAGATAGGATGCATAACGGAAATTGGATGGCAGTGCTGTACGCCGTACGAGTAACAAGTGCGAATGAGTTGGCGAGAATCGTGGGACGAACGGATGACTAAAGTCATATTAATAGCAGCGATAGTTCCGCGACGATAAGTCGTTAAGTGACGTTTACACGCAGCGACGTGTTTACGGGTTCCTGGGAGTCGGCAGCTGCTCCGTGAGATGGCGGCAGCGGTAGTCGACCTCCTATCCGCCCGTCAGCAAGGTCCAAGTTGGGGTCAGTGTCAAGTGGCTTCTGGAAGATAATTGAAAGAGTTATCAGGGGAAAAACTTTCCTGGCTACTGTTCCTCCGCTCTTACTTTCATCCTCTTTGATTCAACCTACCTCCCCCTTCGCTTCACCTTCCCTCCATGGGACTTCCCCGATGTTTTCAGGCTCTCCTCTTCCACGTAGGGAAGGAGGACAAAACTTGTTCGTTAAAAACGAAGCACACTGACTGGACCTTGAGTATGTGGTGTGCGTTACCGGTTTGACTGGGTACAGCCATTTAAGATTCATAAGCGGCTTCGTAAATGAGATGCTTGAAAAATTCAAAACAGCAAGCGTAGACGGAAGTTCCCGGATTCCATTAGGATGGATCAGTAACAAGGAGCAAATCATCCTAGCTGATGCGGGATGGTACTCTGAAACATAGCGAGATCATTTTTTGTGCATATCTATAAGTAACTATAAGAATGGTTCTGGATCAATTGCGGAATGGACCAGAGAGATGACGTCCACACGGGAAACTTACTGAAATATTTAAGTTGCACTGTGCATCCCGACATAACCTCGAAACGTGGCAACGTAGGCTGGAATGCGGTTAGTTTAGGACGCATCGCGATGAAGCGAGGTGAACGGATGAAGAAGGAGACGAGGAAGACGAAGAAGAGGGATCATTCCGAAGACGATGTACCGGGAGTAAGGAAGGAAGTGAAACCCCCAAGTAATGAGCATTGGGTCGAATTGTCCTAAGACGTCCCAACGCCGGCCTCTTACTTCAGACGAATTCGCAGCCGGGGTCGAGGAAGGTGAAAGGAAGCGGGAGAGCAGATTCAAAGCCAGAGAGACAGGCCGATTACTATAAGCGCGAGGGTAAAGGGGAAGCAGGGGAAGTGGGGGAAGTAGGGGGAGACTCCTTAATTGGCTCGGCGTCTAGCGCGTTAGGCCAATTGCCTACGTAACCGTTGCACGTAACATCGACGCTTCCCACACGTGAAGCCATGTCTGTTATCCGGAGCGAGTGTCTTGCTGGCAGCTAGCAGCGCAAATTAGGAAAAAGAGAAGGCGATAACAGGTGCTCCTGTATCTCCGGAGGTCTATGATAAGTCGACGACACGCGTCGCTTTGCCGAGTGTGACGTCGCGTTTCGCACTTCTCGAGTGCCTACATATGTGATCAGCTGCGTCGAGACGGAAGTTAATGGAAAGTACCCCCAAGGTCAGCCGGTCGCTATTTGGCATTCCATCTCCGACGGTACCTATATCTTTCCCTTGCAGCGATTTTTAGTTCTTTGTCAATGCTCTTTATTGGCAGCGACAATAAAAAGATCACGGCAGCGTGCAGCAGGCGGGAGGAAAATTGAGCCGGTGGCGCTGTAGTCGACGTGACGCAAGTTAGGTAGGATCGGTCGTCTGAAGGTGATGAGGTCTCCAACCTGCTGATGCAGTCGAGATGAGGGACAAACAGGAGGAAATATTGTTGTCGATCTTCCCGTCTGCCTGGAGGCTGTTTACGACCGGTACGGAACATTGGTGGATCGGTGCATCGTACCGGAGACAAAGCGTGTTTTTCAGAAAGCAATTAGCATGCGAGGCACACTTGCGCATTAAGAACCTTCTGATATCTTGTCGGTCCGAGTGGGTATACACTGCGTAGCACTTGGTAGCAAGATCAGAGACGCCTGATGGTAGAGAAAGAGGCTGGCGATGTTGATCAGGGTCCAGGATGCTTCTGATCTTGCGGTGTCGCTGAGTCCAGGTTGGTGGAGGGAATGTCCTTCCATGGTGAGGAAGCTCTTTCGCTTTGGAGAGGCACGAGGTCGAGTCTGCTTATTATCGGAGATGGTACCGGCGTCAGCGAACCATGAAGGCCGTCGCTTGCTCCGAGAGAGACCAGATCCCTCACTCTTCTCACTTGCCATCTCGATCCCACCTTTGCGAACGAGCGACACGCTCGACACATGCGTGTGGATGAGCGAGAGAGAAGGAGAAAGAGAGGGAACCTAAGCGCTCTTCGTTTCCTTTCTCTTTTTTAAGCAAGCCCACGAAGACAAAACATGCTGCGAGTGACAAACCAGGTCAGCCTCATGGATCGATCCTTTCTCCCAGCCTTGAGTCAGGATGCATGCAGATCGATCGATTGAACGATCGACCCATCCTGACCAGGAATCGATCCGGATCCCTGGACGCTTCCCGGCGTCCTTCGATCGGAATCTCTTGGTTTCCTGGAACCTTGCTGAGGTCTATCTTCCGCGAAGGACCAGCTCTGCTCGATTCAGGAGACCTGGAAGACTCTGTAGACTGGCGGCCGTACGGCTTCGAGTGACGCGGAATCTTTTTCATGGACGTTCCTTCCTTCGAGCTGCCCATGTGTTACAGCTTGAACCTCCAATGTTACATTGTCGCAAGTGGCTGAGCCTGAAAACAGTCAACGGTTAAGGTGGAAGGTGGAAATCCCGCGTGGTCGCCTTTCCAGAGCGTGCCGGATCGACTAACTGTTCTTCTACCGGCCGCCTTAATACCTTTTTTTTTCTGATTATCAGCTCAGGGATCGACTTCCTGGCCTGATCGATCCGTCGCGGAATTCCAAAGCGACGTTGAGTGCTTCCGTCATCTGGTCCCGCCCTCGAGGAACAGTCGCTTACAAGGCGACGGAAGGATAAGAAGAGCTCAGGGCATAGCGGGGAATAAACGAGGAAATGAGCAAACGAACGGTAGGGTCTTCGGTGACCCTCGTTTGCCCTGAAGCCAAAGGAAGTCTGAGCATCGATACCGTAGCTGGACTCCCTCCAGCAGTCTACCGGAAACGTTTCCCGCGAAGCTTTGGAAGCTTGCTAAAGCTTCCTCGGAAGCCCCGACCTCTCCCTCCAGATCCCATCAGCCACCACTCTTCGGAATCCTGAGAACCAGAAGCAGTCCTCCGTCCTTCTTTCTTCTGTTCTCTACGCTCATTCCGTTATCGACTTCACCTCCGTATAACCGTACTCTCTGATCCAAGATCACCTCATGATCCAAGACCTACGCTGACTCCAGAGGGAAGCCGGGTCGCTCGTCTGCCTGTCTTTCAGACCTGTCCACGTAACTGATGCACTCCTGGGTCTCTGGGTACTTCACGAGTTCTTCAATGCCAGTAGGTAGCGTCAACCGGAAGCAGTAGAATTCAGACTTTCGACTGCATAAGGATAACTGCAATCAGTTATCAATCATTAATCATAGCTATCGGACAATGACAAAGCACTGGTGACGTAAAGACATATATCCGTTTAAGCAAACCAAGCCAGAATAGATTATGTGAATATATCGTACCGAAGTATTGTCTAATCATTTCTCGATAAAGTCGAGATTAGTCGAAATTGATGCTCGATAGAAAAATCAAAAAGTGAAATCAGTCATTCTTTCATATTTGCTATACTTTCATAAAGAAATGATAAAGAGTGAATTGCCTTTGTATTTCTTTTGACATCCTGTACTTCACCGTCTGTATATTTATCTCCTTTGCCTGCATGGACACTTCATATATACAGATTGCTACCATACATGTATGATGCATATATGGATAATATACGAGTCCTCCTGTATCGCAGGTTCTAGAAGGATCATGACGATGCGCAATTTACACTGCGCAGAATGCGAAGCCCTGGACGTACACGTATCTCTGACGGCGGTATGTCGTTGGTATCAGGACGCTTCCGGTTCCGGCAGCTCTGGCGCCGCGTTGTACGATAAAAACGTCGAACACGGTTTAAAAAATTTTACTGGACGAAGAGTCAGCCTTGGCTTCCGTTGATCTTGCTCAGTCAAGAATATAGGAAGGTTCACGAGCGTGGGGGAGTCGAAAGTTTTACATGTGTAAGGATCGTCACTCAAAAAAGACCGGAAGTCGGTTGATGGTAGGAAGTGAATCAGGAACGCCTGAACCTTCGGAAGGGCGCTGGTGTAGGTGTTGAAGATGATGAGAGTCGACCGCGTGAACGGCCGACCCTGGTGAATGTTTGAACATGTCACCCCATTAACTTATTATCGATTGTGGCTTAGTCTGTATTGGGGTTAACGTGTGAAACGGGCTGTAGGGGTTGATACGTACATTCCTGTAGGTATACAGATATATGTAAACATATATAGAAATATAGGGGTGGTATATATAACAGATGCGTGTACGAGAAGGTGGATAGGACAGTTTCACTGAGAGAATTGGTTGTTGGGATTTGAAGAGAGTAGTCGTTGGGGGTTGGTAGAAGCTCGATTCGAAAAGGGAGGAAAAGGGTAACGTTAGAGGAGGAAACGGTGGGTGGTAGAAGGGTGGCTCTGACGCAAGCGGAAGTGCCGGAAGGGGCGTTCCGGAAGGGAAGAGCTTCGCCGGTCTGATATTCCAGCTACGCTGCCGGATGCCATCTCCACGTTCACCCTCTGAATTTTCTTGGAAATTCAAAGTTCCCAAACCACCGATTTCAGCTACCCTGTATCCGAGTCATCCCCTAGGTATTACGTCCTTGTTTCTAGGGTTTAGGTATTTTGAAATTTTGAAAAATTCCGGAAACGATCATTGACTAAGAATCGATATCTAGGTGGAGAACAGACTGGGTGATATTTCTCATGTCTGATTTAGATAGAAGACCAAACGCGACTACCAGGTCCGTCCTGGTATCGGAAGTTTCCGTGGGTGTCATGGACTAGGTCGTGGGAGAGAAGAGAGAGACCACGAAGGAATCGGACGCCAGGATAAAAACGGAAAGAATATTTTGCAGTGGGGTGGTGAAAAAAAGGGTGTTTGCGTAACGAGGCCCTTCGGTAAATCCGAGCAGAGCGCCGTCGCCATGACTATCGATCCTTTCCAAGTTCCAACCGTGCCAAAGGTTGGGGGTTGGTGTCGAGGGGTTGAAAGGGACCTTGGTGGGGCAGGGGAGGCTCTTCCGGAGGGTCGGGTGGTTCGCGGGCTTCGCTCGAGGGTGGTTGATGACGTATGCGGAAGCTCCCAGCGGAAGCACGCGGGACTCTGCTCAATTTCCGGCATCGCTGGCGAACGCCAACGGGAGAGGGTTGAAAGCACCGGGAGGGTGGGCCGTGACGTTGACGTTAACGGCACTAGTGGTGACGGTAATGTCTGTGAGGAAAACAGGAAGTCAGTCACATATTGAAAGTTCCAAGCTCCACGATCGAGCCATATACTATTTAATAGAATTCGCTTACCACTTGGCACCCCTGGTCCTAGGTCCACTTCCTGAATAATTCACAAGTTTGACAATTGGTAATTTCACGTAGCTATCTTCTACAAGGATTTAATCTTTTACTGAGGTTCACGGTCAAAAGGTCGATAGGTCGCTGGAGGTCGAAGATACGTCGAGGCTACAGCACGTAGATAACTTTCTGGACGAACGTATTGAGCAGCAAGAAGGATCAAAAAGTCAAAGGATGACAGGAGGAGTACCGGGGGGAGGAACAGCGGAAGAGAGACCAGCAGAGAGATACCAGGGAGGCTGGAGGTGGAGGTCGCTCAAGAAGGGCTCAAACGAGGAAATTAACCTCCACCTTCGGCTTAACGTTCGAGCCTGAAATTCTTTGTGCTAGGTAATCTCAGCAGGGCGTGGGCCCCCTCTTCCGACAACGGATTAACTTAATAGTGAAAAATGACGCCCATGCTGGATCGCGCTTCCTTCTTCAATCCTTCAGCTAACCTTCTTCCTTCCTCATTCCTTATTCCTCATTCCATCGCTGGACAAGTTCCTCCAGCTTTGAGACCTTTGTCCTGCCTCATGATTTAGTAGAGATATCTTGACATTTTAGATCTCATCGGTTCCAGGTACATGCGTCATTCAATACGTCATTCGATACGTCATTGATACCTATTGACAAAGGATAATCAATTATAGACATTTGCATAATAAAGAATTTTTACAAAAATTAATAATTGTACGGTAGATTGCATTGACTTTGTACGACTTTACTTGGCTTCTTGACTAACCGTACCGAAATAGCCAAAAGAACTTACGTAATGGCGCGAGCCAAGGCAAAGCACAGCATAATCGCAGCCGTCCGCACAAGCAGCCGACTGAGCGACCGATGCTGAATTAACAATTAACCGCAATTAGGACTTAACCTACTTCCCAAACTCGACTAAGCCGAAACCATGCGGTGAACGCCATCGGCGTCATCTTTGCCGTTGAACGAGTGCCGTTTCTTTCCGGAAGTGTAGGATCTTCAAAAGGCAAAGTATAAGCTCTGGATGCCATTTTGTGAAACAGTTGATGTTTGATTTTGATTAATATGGTAACCTTCCTGTGTCCTGGTAGAAAGTAATATAAACTCCTGGGGTCCTAATACCTTCCCGGAAGTTAGGAGCGCCTGGGATCCTCCGGAAATTGACCAGTCTTTAGGGATTAACCTGAAAACTTGCCATTTCCGGGATTAACTACGCTCGCTGCTTAATTAGACAAGCTCAACCTCTAACCTGTAACCATAATGAATTCTTGAAATGACAATTTCTCAATTATATGGCCAAAATAATTCCAGCTAATGAACAAATAAATATCTAAGAATTAATAATAAATAAAATATATATATATCACTCTTGTTACGTGACGGCGTCCCGAAGTTCCTGCTCCCTGAGACGTTCAGTGTAAGTGTAGCGACTAAATTGTCGTCGGTTTGCGACGGCCGAATGTCTAATTGAGATCATTTCGACTCAGTTTGTATCAATCTAGCCAGGCTGCTGATGTTTTGACCGCACCAAGAGATCTTCTCCCGCAATCAGTATCCAGTGAGAGACTTCAGAAGTACTGCGGATCCACTTCATCCCTCATAAAATGAGCGCATTCCAGAGAGGAACCTCTTGACTCAGTGAGAAGTAGGATATTCAAGGATTACCGTAGGATTCCTGAGTAGGCAAGGGACGATTTTCATCGCAACGAACGGACGACCCCACTGGAGTGTTAATTCAGGCAATTTGCGACGTCGTGCTCGACCTATTCCCAAGCTGCACCACGGGTAGACTCGCAACGAATCGTTTGGAATTTTACGATCCAACACTAGTTAATGTGTACAGATATAAAATACATTGATAAATCTGATCATTACATAATAAAAATACCATAAACAACAGTCTGACTGATTTCACTTACAGCATCAATATCGTTCTGTTAATTATTTAAGGTTACGTATACCAACCTGAAGTTGGCTGTTTCCATGTACTCTCAAGAGCTCGTAATCGATGTGGCGGAAGGTATAGTGTTTCTTGTTTCCAAAATCGGGCACGAATTCACAGGGGTACAGGATCTTGCGACATTATAGCCATAGAGAGGGAAACCGCAGCCGGAGGATGAAGCAACTGCCGATGGTGTCGATGTTCGCGTCGAAAGGGTTCGCGTGTCGCCGTCGTTAATCCTGGGTGAGGACTCGGAATCCTTGAGGTACATTGATATCCTACGGCAGTAATATGGTATACGTGTAGTCACGAGAGCGACTTAATAACGAAGGAACATTACAGGGAGCGTGGTAGTATCGGTATTTCTTGCGGTTCTTTGTCCCGCAGTCCGTGAACTAACCTCACCTGTGCCTCGACGTTCGCCGCTCCAGGTAACTCGATCACGCGTGGCGATGTGGCGGCATGGCGACCCTGCGAGAGATCGGGAGAGCGAGAGAGACCAAGGCTTGAACCTTCCTTCGGATCAGGACTCATTCTAACCTCCACTGATCGAGTCTCCTTCGCTTCCGGTAGGGATACCAGACTCCTTTACGTCCCGTCTACCTGTTCTCATCTTCTAAAGACTCCGTATAATCGTGGATCGGCATACTCGGGATGCTGCAACGTGAGGTAAAGAAAATTAAAAAAAAAAAGATAATTTTGTTATTTTAAAATTAATACTTTTTTTGACACCTACCGGAAGAACTCGAACGTTCGCTTGATTTCGAGATATTCTCTGTATCGGTAAACCCGAGTGGAATCTTTTCCTAGTAAAAGGTCATTGCAGCTATGGTATGAGATTGGCTGATAGAATGCCCAGACTGCATAAACTATAGAAAACTACATAGGGAAGTTCTCAAGTCTAGAGTGTAGAGTTTGGCCATGGGATTCGTGGCGTACGGTATAGGCAGGATCCCGTAACGTGTCAATAGCGTCTTCTACGGGTAGAGAGAAGGGTCGAAGCTACGGTTATGGCTGCAGGCGTCACTCTGCGTTCTATCCTATATACGTAACGCTCGTGAATACGGAGAAAATCGTGTGTGCGCCATAAGCGGAAGAAGAGGCAGAGACGAGGAGCACAGAGTGAAGTTGGTGGAAGAAGAAGTGGAAGATTGCGGTATACGCTTGGCAAGTACCGCAAACGACTACGTCGCGAGACTGCCCTCCGATCCGAGGAGCAGCAACGGAGCAGCAGCTTTTTGCGCGGCCAGGGTGACCCAATGAACGCTGGAAACGGTACCTAGATACTCGGGAGCACAGCATCCTCGCCGTTCCGCGGTGTTCCCTGACGATGGTCACTGCTGCCGTCACTTCCCGCTCGAAGATGAGCGTTTCGTTTTCATTGGCCAGTGATTGGCAAAGCTTTGTTTTTTTTTCTCCGGATTCCAATCCCGAGGATTCTGTGCAAGAGTCTCTTGAAATTCAGGACGATGATTCCACTGTAAAAAGTTTCAGGAATTCTCTTTCTCCTTTTTGCTTCCTATCCTGCATCTTCAATCAAGTATGACGATATAGTAGAACCGGAAATTCCCGAACGTTGACGTCAGGCTCAACTTTTCCTCTGCCAACTTCACTCCTCAGGAATATACTTCTTGGTAGATCCCATCTGAAAAACATTATATTCCTAAATTCAAGGTATCGGTCTTGTTACCAAAAAATAGTTTAAAAAGCAAAACAGGAAATTCACTTTACCAGGCGGAGTCATCGATTCCTCGCTCTCGTATCGACTTGCTCCAACTCTTCTGGTGATCCAGCTAATCTGAGTAATCCAGGATGTTGGCTCCCGTCCCGCAGAGGGAGCTCCTGTTCTTTAATTATTCATTAGCCGGTCATCGACTAATTAACGAGCCTCTAGGACTAATTGGGTATCGATGATCGATCGAAAGGGGAATGCAGAGCCATGTAAAGGCCATTGTCCTTCGTCTCTATGGTCTTTCATGGACGTTCAGCGTCGTCTCCTGAAACTCATTGGTCAAAAGAATTGATTGAATTTTACGTCAATGGAATTAATACTCGTGTCAGTGATTGATATAACAAAAATACTATGGACATTCATCTCCCCGACCAACCCCTCTCGTGAAATAACCAACTGAAACAACATAATTAAAGGGCTGTGAAAAGCGTGAATGCGTCGCGACGCTCTGACGCAGCACCGTCTTCGACGAGTGTCTTGTATTTTTTTTTTTAATTTTTTCTTATTATTATCCACTAATGCCTCGTTAGTATATTATTGCTATAGGTGACTTTTCAGTGCAAACAGTAGTTATGTCGTGTACGTGTAGATACACGTTATTTCATACGATTTATTCGAAACACTCGAGATACGCGCGAAATACACAGCGACTACATTTTATCGCGTAAGTGCGATGTCTATTACCGATCTTTCTTGTTGTTTCGGAAATAAATAATTCTTATCTGTGACGTCACGGTATCCCACGCCCCTTATCAGATACCTAACGACAAACTGCTATTATCGGATGTAGATATCGAAAATCCAAGAAATTCGAGTGGAAAATAAATAAGGTACCTGATCTTGGAACTACTTGAATGTCCTTGAATGATTGTGTTGCGAACATTTTTTTTTTGGCAGAACCAAAAATACGAAAATGTGACGGTATCGATAAATTTCTAATACACGGATTTCATCGAACTCGTTAATTGTCAGTACAGAGTGAGTTAATAAAAATTTGATTTTACTCTGGACGCTATGAAAAATTTTTAAGTTCTCTACGTTTCTTGGTGACGTATCAATCTTATCTGTAGACATTAAATTGATACGGTATTATCATAGATATGCAATATTGTCAGGTACCTAATTTAATTCGTGATAATAAATATCAGTTTTATATACTTGCTGAGCGTTTGATTCCATAACCTAACATTAACCAGTTGAGATAATTATTATTGGAAAAACCCAGTTGACGATTTACATTTATTGTATCGGTGTATTCGTACTGTCTATAAAAAAATCCTATCGAATTATGTTTCGAATCACGAGTCAAAAGAATACTGTAATTAGATCAATAGCAGATGGGAAAATGGCAATGTAAATAGTGAATGATGATTTTCAAAATTTAGTAATTCAAAATCAGCGAAAGACTAAAAAAAAGATGGAATGGATAACGGAGCAGAAGTAAACTTGAAGGGGGGAATGAGTAAAAGTCAAGGGAGGCTGAGCTTTTTTTTTACGCGGTCGACGTTGTGCTTGCATAATGGTCCGTGTAATCAGCAGCGAGTGACTGTCACCGGTGCGACGCTCCTTCACTGTCCCTCTCTCTCTCCCCACTAAAGATCTCTCTCTCTCTCTCTCTCTCCGACTCGCTCACTAGCTTGACTACAATAGCGTCAGGGTGTATCATTGTTCGGCGCGACCATAAAGCTAGTCCAGTCAACGTCCCTCTTGCCGCTGGTGCTGCCACACGAAGCATCATCGTCAGTATGGTGCAATACTTTAATGCGGCTCCCCACGCTCGGTAAAATCTCATCATTTAGAGTGGCTGGATGCAGGAGCGCCTTGGCCCGGTGTGAAGACTCCTTTATACAAAGCTTAGGTTACAAAGGAACCCGACGACGTAGCTGGACCTTTCGCAGCTTAGAATAAAGCACGCCTATCCGTATGTTTTTCGACGGCAGCGCACCCTTTGGTAACAGCAAAACACGTAGGTGTCTTCCTCCGGGTTCTTAGAGGATGATGGGATCGAGCAAGCTATCCTCGAGGAGCCAGGATCGATTCCCTCGAAAATTGAGCAGCTTCGCTCCAGACGTTCCTCTTCTCCGTCCCTTGGGAACAGCGACTGATAAAAGCAGCTACCAGGAAGGGCTGATTCGGCCGCTAAGGGTTGAAATCATTGTTAAAGGGAAGTTCATAGAGATGGGAGGAAATAGTAGCGTGAGCAATGGTAGGCACTGGTAGGTGAGAGGACTTGGCCACGCTCCAAGGGGTGGTTTCGGATATATAGATCCCGCCACGTGGTCTAGTTAAAGGGTCGAAGGGAGAGAGAGGATAAGGGTGCACGTGGGTCCAGGGCTTAAATTGCATTCTGCATCAGGAAGGGTGCCACAGGGTACAAAGGAAACCGGAGTACTAACCAGGGCATTAGCAGGAACCCCATTTCCGACAAACAACGTTCACCCCCACGGCAAGAACCGGCTGGAACCCAAAAGGAGGAGAGGGCTGCCCCTGTACATCGTTTGATATTGATTACCAGGGTAAGCTCGAGGAGGAGACCAGCCCCCGATTTCATACTCCGATTGGCAGCTCACCCTGTCCGATATCCCCGATGGCCCCTTTGAAGTCGAAGGTCGCTTTCCAAGTGGCGACGAAGACTGAGCCTCGACCTCTGGTAACTACTCCAAAATCAATTAAACTTCCTGGTCGACGTATCTCCGTCATCTGAAACATTGATACCAGATCACGTCGGAGATTCTCGACCCTTCAACTTTCCAAGTTTACAAATAATGGTTTTACCTTAAAATGTAGAAAAGACATTTCCATTAGCATAAAGCTCAGTGTGACCTCACTGAAAGTAAAGATAAAAGTGCCGTCACCGGTTCACGCATAGGTCAGAGGGTCATCCATGTGTGTACCCCACACATCCGCGTGTCTCTGGAGTCTCCGGTAAGCCCGGATTGATTCGCTCACGGGGAGACTCGCACCCTGGGGACCGTTCCCAGCTGCGCCACGAATGACTAATACGCTAAGCGCGCACTCGGGGTGCGGCGAGATTTAGGGGGTTGACGGGGGGTCGTAGAGCGGTTATGCTTGAAACTGCTGAGTTTGTGCTTCACCCTCTGTGCGAACCCCCCTGGTCCACAATCTATCCCTCTGCTAGCCACTACATCTTTCTTCCTTTTCTCCCACCAGAATTCACTCGATTACACCCCTGAACGCGACGTATACCAAATGCCGTATAAACTTGGCTTGCGGCCTCTTAATTTCCAATTATATGAAAATCCAAAAAATCAAAATCCATCTTACAAGACATAAACATGAGCTACAGAGCTGTACGATAACTAGACCCGAATAAAATCGTGAGAGTGGCCAAGTAAAAGAATTAAAATTAATTAAAAGAGGGGATGCTGTTAACAAACGATAATTCAAACAGACCCCATTAACGATGCTTACTGGTCCACGAGGTAAATCCGTGGCCGCGATTTTTCCCACATCAATACCACTACACGCTACAGTACCTCGTGGCCACCCCCTTGTTACTCAAAGAGCCGAGGGAGCTTAACCATTAAAATTAATATAGATTTTTCTGGGAGTGAATAAAGTGGGCCCAGAGTAGGCGCATTCGGACGCTTCAAGGTCCTAGCCCTGCTCGTATAACAGGGTCAACTCGTTGCGTGATCCTCTTGAGGGGCCCAAATAGATTTCCCTCCGGTACAATGATTCCTAGCAGGACCAGGCTCGTATCAGCAGCATCAGTATCACCAATATACTAAAAAGATGAAGAAGATTCAAGTAAGACTCGCGCAAGCATAAGAGCAAAGTATAAGAGTAAGTAGTGAAGAATAAGTAGAGTAAGGGGCGAGGACAAGAGGGGGATTCAAGTTTCGTCATGAGAGAAGCATACATGAGACCGTACAGTTGCGTGTCATTGACCCAGGCGTAGCGATGTAAGGGGAGTCAAATGAGGTACTGGTATAGAGATGTAGAGAGAGAGAGAGAGACTTACGTCGATAGAAGATGAGAAGGAGGTGGCTGCTGCTGGTGATGGTGTTGGTGATGCTGGAAAGAGGGACGATGGAATGGAGGAGGTGGAGGCTAATCTAGAGGGACGACCCGCGGAGTACGTCGTTCGCTAATCACCCTGATGAAGCTTGATGGAGGCAGCAACGGTCACGTTACCGGCAGCAATTGTCTCAAGTGAGATCGCTTCGCACGCTGCTTCTCCTCTCTTCTTGACGTCTCTTGGCCTGCTCCAGGATGCTCTTGCGGTGCCGGATCGAATGCTGAATCAAGCGAGTAGGCAGAGTTGATTTTAGGTCCGATGTAGTCCTAGTACCAGAAATGACCACCAGGCGACATGGACCCTCCCTGAAACAGATTGCGTCCTTTAATTGAGAAATATTGCCGTGCTACACAGCGATTTCTGAGCAACGGGTAACCGATCGACGTCATTATTTTCTCTCGCGAGATTTCACAGAGTTTATTTTCTTCCGGCTCCCTGCCATAGGTACTCATGAGTTCGAGGAACGACGCATTCTCCACCCTTGGAGCATTTTAGCATTCTGCCATTCCGGTCTTTCGCCCTCTTACCCCTTTCGCCCCGTTCTACCCCCTTTCAGTCTACCGCGGATAATGAAGTTTCCCAGCAATCGCTGCTGTCTGCTCCCTTTACCTCTGACCCCTGATGCCGTCTTCCTGGACAACGCGAACAAGCAGAACGGGGCACAGGAACCTTTTTAGATCTCTTAGGATCGGCGGGACGGGGGTTGCTGGGGGGAATATCTAGTCGCGGGTTTATACGCAGGGGTGAATTCGTCCCGCTTTCACGCTTCGCACCCTTAATAGTAGGGAAGCTAGTGAGAGCGGTGGCAAACGACAATCGGAATTACACGGCGATTTTCTATGAGCAATTCGTTGCGCAATAAAGACTTGGAAAAATAAATGGTCCCAGGTCCTGATAACGTCAGACACCCCCACGAGGGTGAGTTTTTGAAAAAAAAATTGTTTTTATATATTCTACGGTTTTATCATATTCTGTAACGAAGTCGATCCTTTGTTTTTCACTTAATTCTGAAATTGACTTGCGTACAGAACCTATAGGAAACAAGGAAACGTAAATCGATTTTCTCCCTGTAGCTGGCAGCACGGACGATGCAATTGGCGCGACTGTAAAATTGCCTTAACGAGGAAAAAACAGATCTCTGCCAAAAGATGTAGCCAGAGAATAAAGAGAGCGGGCGAATGAGCGTAATGGGCGACATGTGGGACGTGACGGGATGACACGGTGGGGATGATAAAAAAGCATTAAGGGAGAAGGTAAAATGGATCGAGAAGGGTAGCGTTGAGGGAGGGTTGAATTATAAAGATGAAAGCCGTTGTTAATGGGGGGCGGCTGCTCGCGGCGTACACGCAATACGAGCATAGACAAAGTAGAAGCACATGCTTGCATACAGATATACATACATCCCGCCGCCATTTCTTTCTGTGACTTTGGTTGAGTATAAGACCACAGGCAGAGAAATTGCATCCTCCCCACCCGTAAAACCCCCCTTCTTCACCTACTCTCTTTACTCTTCTCGGCTTTGATATAGGGCTACCGATCATCCTTTCCAATCTTGCCAGTTTTAGCCTTGCCCATTTGCGCAAATTATTATATCCATAGCCCGAGACTTGACAAGTGTTCGCAAAGTGCGAAATTGTTGTCGCGCACCTTTTTGCGATCCAACTCTTTTTTGTAAATGATCTGTCATTTCTGTTTCTCTGTCGAGCAACGATCCAAATTAGGAAATCGGACGCTCTGTTGAAACGCGGCAGCGGTTTCCTCTCTGCGGTCAACCGAGCAGCACTCGGTGGCTCAATCCTTTATTTAAACATTTTAGCTGAGGAGGGACAAGGCGGATTCTCATTGTCGCTAAAGTCCTGTGAATGATATCAATATCGTGATGAGTTGAAATTACCGATTGTTGTCACGACTATTAATAGAAACGGAGCATGTCCTGAGGACGCGGATAACGAAGATGGGTGACGAATCCTGGTATCAGCATCCTTCGCATTAAAATTACGCAAGTGCAACACTTTTCTGGGTTAGGTTAACCGCAAAAACAGTCATGACAGTTTCCATGAGCTGCCGATCGAAATATCGCAGGATACGATATTATATATAAAAATTAACCTACGTAGTCGTAACGTAGGAGAGCAACGCGTGCACAGATGGTGGCATGTGTGGTTTTACGAGCTAGTCGGACACATGGGGATGATGCTGGGAGTCCACATCCGCACCCCTCTCTCTACTGTTCCCTTGCATATTCTGAATCCAGGGTGTCGGATGACGCCAGCGAAGCGTCCCTGAATTTTCGTTAGAAACGCACTGCTGCTCCCAGTCGGCTGAACACGTGTGTGTAAAAGTGCGTCGCAGGTTATACGCAGGGTGACGTGTTACGTCCGACACTTGTCCCTTGAGATTCCAGAATTGAACCCTCCTGAAAGAATCAACGTCGAGCAGTCAGGACGAACCCTTGAATTTCCGGCAAACGATAAAAAGAACGTCCACTAGGATATATATAGCATTACTTACTAAGAGTGACATCCAAAGGATAGGTTAGGGCGAGCATCTCCTGGGATCATCCCCGGAGCAAGTGCGTGAGCAAGAAGAGGACCATTCGTCAGCAACGCGTCGTTAACGTTCCTAAGCGACATTAAGAGGATCCTCAAGTAGTCGACGAGGCTGCTACGACCTCAGCATGGTTTTCGCTTCGAATTTAACCAACCTGAAAAAAAAGAAGATGGCGTTGAAAGACGAGTCGACGAACTTGAGGTATTTCATCACCTGTGATCGCTTCTTCTGAATAAAGCTTCCTTTCGGCCTTCCCAGCTGGCTCTTTCGCGTAAAAGAATCTCTGCGACAGTTTGGAAACCAGACTTAAAGTCAATCCCAGGTGCTCGATCTGCAAGGGGAACCTGTGAACACGTAGAAGGTAAAGAAAGAGAATACAAGGAGGAGGTCGAGCCGACCGGTTCGCCTCGATCGGCAAGCGATCTCCGTGATTCATGAGTTTTCCATCAGCAACCGGCAATTACTTATAATCATGAGGTCGTTACGTCCAGCACGTAACGCGTACACGACGATATGTAGGATACGTCGGATATGTAGATCGCCTATTCGAAGGAGCGGCTGTAACCGGGAATTCCTGACCAGGCTGTCTGGACTCCTCAGTTCGGAGCGTGTGAAAGGTTACCCCCGTAGGAGGGTGCGGCACACGTGTTTTCGCCCCAGCCCTTATGCCTGTCCTTGCCCTTGCACTTGGCGACAGTTACAACCCTCACTCCTCCCAACCCGACCCCCCCGGCCACCTCCCTTAATGTCTTCGTCCACTCTCGTCTAACGTAGTTAGGGGAGCTGGAACTCAAGGGATGAAATTCGCAAGGACGTCCCACGGGACAAGTCCTGACGAAGAATCCTCAAACTGTCGCGGGTCGTAAACGCGCCTTAAGCTCACAAGTAGCAGGTGGCATAACGTAACTGGTAACTGCGTCGCGTCGTAATACTCGGCGACAACCCCCGAGCCACTCGGGCGACGTTCTTCAACCCTCGTACATATGGTTTCAATCTTGAAGCCTCCCGGGCGTCCCAAAGCCAAGAAGAGATGCCTATAACAGGTCGTAACGCTGGGTCTGCCTATGGAATATCTTAGACCGAGATTAGACGCTTTAATAGCGCATTGCCGACGAGGGGTTGCTGAGTTCCCAGATTGTCGTGCACACCCTTCGATTTTACGGGACCCTAAAAAAAGATCCTGGGACCTGCTAGGTCGTTTCAATTTTTTTGGAGTATTATAGTTTCATGATCAGCGACGGGGATCTTGGGGATTTCTTTTAAATAGAGGTGCTAACTTCCTCTTTGACTCTCTTTGTCAGATAAATATTTAACCCTTGAGGATGGTACGACTGGTACTATTGGTAGTACTAGCTTAACAGGTGAGGATCGCGAAACGCTACGCACGTACATCCGGAGCGTAGACGAGAGGTAATGTAACGAGAGTCTCGCAGCCTCCCATCGGGAATACGTAATACCTCGGCACGAGCCGGCATACTAATTCATGGGGTTGCTTAGTGGTTGCGCAATCGAACCCTGTACGCAGGTGAACCCATATCGAAAGTCTAGAAAGGTAAATCGAGGAGAAAAGTTAATGGGAGATTAGAGACTAAAAAGTAGAAAATTTCGTTGGAATTAAGGTCGATCGAGGTCGACTGTAGGTGGTCGCGATGTGAGTGTATTTCGCGGGGTATTCGCCGGAAGGGAAGGAGCCGTTGGAGGGAAGGCGGAGGGGGAGGGGACGAAGGAAACGGGTGAAAATGGACGGGAGGCGGCGGAAGGGGAATGAGTGGAACCCTGGAAGCGGAGGAAGCTCGAGCGAACGGAAGTCAAAGAGAACGCCGGAGAGAACGGAAAGGCGCTCCGGGAGCCATGAGGAGGTAGATCCGAGCTGGAGTGAAGATGGAGAGAGAGGAGGAGGTGGCGGCGGGACCGGAACCGGAACTCGGAGCGCAGGAACACGGACCGACTCGGTCGTCGCGCGGCCCCGATATGGCGGAAGCGTCGCGTTTGCCGGAAGTCGCCAAGGAAATGAAACGCCTCACAGCCAGCCATCTAGTCAGCCAGGCTGCCAGGATTTCTGTTCCGGTCTAGGTATACTCTCTTCGTTCCACGTTCCTCAGTTAGAACGAGTATCTTCCTTCAGAGTTCACATCCAATCTCGTATCCAAAATGGCGTAACTTTCGAGACTCCCAGTCCCGTCCAGGTCATCCTGAAGCTTCTTCGGTTTCCCAGCGTTATCTCCAAGATTTTCCTGCGCCTTAATATTCGTTAAAGCATCGTCCAATGTCTCACGGGTTCTTCCGAACGAGGGAACGATTGTCATTCGTGCCTCGTAGACGGCCATTATTATGTAAAGTAATTTTCCAAGTTTCAAAGTCTCGAGAGATCCAGAGGGTCGCCGCCAGGTCTTATACCAAATTCAATTCACGACGACCACGTCGAAGACAGCTTCTGCGGTAGACTCGGACGCTCATGAGGATCCACCCTGTCCTCTGCGCCATGATACTTGGCTGCTGCCACACGGATACGGGTCGACTCACACAGCTAACTCTGTCTGACTAATGACCGATGGCTCGGACTCGGACGGACGAGTCAATATTCCCTAATGAAAAGTTAGCCGACGTGGACGACTCGAGAAGCCAACCTAGTCGTTCCCGACGCCATGCGTTCCACCAGGAAACATTAGCCTCCTAATGTCTCTTTCCATTGTCCCATGAGGCTACGAGTCTTATAACACGCAGACACTTCTCCTTCTTCTTCTTCCTTCTTCTTCTTCCTCCTTCTCTTCTTCTTCTTTTCAGTTCTCGAGCAACGTTACTTCTCACCTATTCCTACTGGCACCAGCTAGTAGCTTTACACAGGCGTTCTCGTTCCAGCAACTTCCAGTGGTGATTCCCAGCGCGCGCTCGCATTAACGATCCTTATTAATAATCATAGTGCAACGGTTCGCGCAACACTTTCTTCCCGTCGCTCTGGCATAACACGTCCGGCTTCCATCAAGGCAAAATGCGTTACGAAACGTTACGTCCTCAGCTTGGAGTCGGTCGACTTTACGAGTTCTTCTTTCCAAATTAAATTTCCGGATCCGGTATCCTGGCAGCAGTAGCTTGAGGTAGCAGGTCCCATGGATACATAAAAAAGGAAAACGAAAAAAAAAAGTCAAAATTTCTCTGCCTTTACAAACACGTGTTTTACATACTGATACTGTCTGGGATACCAAGTACCGAATACCAAAGACTAGAAGTGAACTATGATTGCTGGTGCACGGGGGCATTTCTGAATAGCAGCAATCTTGTCGCTGGACTCTGTAGAGGAGATTGAACAGGAGTATAAGGACGTGTAGAGGGACGCTCGTGCACGAGACATCAGTTGTTAATGTTGTAGTGTTGGTACTGGCAGCACTGGCAGTTAGACTCTCCGAGTCTCCGCTTCACTGGCCGTGGAAGAGAGCGAGAGAGAGAGAGGAGCGAGAGAAGCCGAGAGAGAATAGGATCGGGTATTAATAGCGAGACTCAGGGGACTGGAAGCCGGAACTGAACAGTGAACAGCGCGCACCTCCTCTGAGAGAGGTCGCCTTATTTATAAGCACAATAACTCGCTGACTGAGATGGACAGAGACAGAGTGATATGACTAGACGGATTGAAAGAAAGAAAGAATGCAGCCCACGATAAGTTCTCTCTCTTTCTCTTTATCTCCTTCCTTCATGGTACTGTTTCGCTCTAGGATTCCTTTTAGCTACTTCGAATCATTGTTTGACTCTCTCTCTCTCTCTCTCTCTCTCTCTCTCTCTCTCTCTCTCTCTCTTTCTTTCTCTATCGTATACCGGAAGAGAAGAGCGTGACAGGTAGACCAAAGTCAGGCAGATTGTGGCTCTGAAAGTAAGCAGCAACGCACAGTGGGTATCCTCGAAAAGTCAAACAATCATCCGGACCACTCGGGTTCTCAGTTTCTCAGCTTCCGAGCTTCTAGGCCTGATGGATCGTGATCCGAGAATAGAGCCAAGGGAGGGAGACTCGCGGAAGACGCGTCGGGATGGTTTCCTCGACTTCCTCCTAGAGACAGTGTCGACGGCGTCCTGGACGTCTACGCCCAGCGTCCGTCCGCTCGTGGGAACCTTGAGCCAATACTGCTGATAATTCCTGAGATGAGGATCGATCGGCATCACTGTAAATAAATCTTTATGACAGAGAGTATATACGTGACCAGGTGAAAGGGGATCACCAAATCGTTTAAACGAAAGGGGAGAAGAGGAAGCATTCCGAAAATAAATACTCTCGTCTCGTATGAAGAAGCACGATAACGCACAATTCCAGAATCCCATGTAGAAGCGCGCCGATTCGGTTGATAATTTATCTATCTCCGAGACCGCTTGTTGACATCAGCCTTGTACTAATATTGACTCACGGAAGCGAGATTGCCAGCGGTTACAGGGCGTGTGTGGATCCTATCCGTCAACGGGCCAGTCGGTCGACCTAGGAGCGATGAGCCGATCACCTATTTACCAATAAAATTATCCAGCATTAATTTCTGTTAATCTTCAACGTCACTCTGGACCATCTTCAAGGAACTGATATAAGGTCAAGTCTGATAACTGAGACTTCTCGACTTCCCGACTCCTGCAGACTTGATCCTAACTACAGCTCTCGTTGCACGTCGAGGACCGTCGCTCTTGCGTCCCGACGACGATAAATCAGCGTTGCACAACCAGCCACTGATTTATATCGCAAGCAGTGTTGTTGACCTACGCCTTTTCTTTCGAGACTCCCGCCTCCACCTCGTGTATACTGCCACTCTCCCTTGCAATTTAGATAGCAGCATGTATTCTCTATATTTCTTCTCTTGTCCCACTCCGCTCTGCCATGTGATACTCCAATAGCTCCCGGCGGCTTCTTCGAGATTCCTTGAACAACGATTCCTAATGATTGGTCGATCAAGAAGCCAAATGGCGGCTGATTAGTCCCGTGTCTTTCGGCACGTTCTCATGGAGCGACAATGAGAATCAACGCTCCCGTGTAAAGGTATGATGGAATAGAACGGGAGCGTGAACGCATTCGTTTGGATTGCGATCTCTGAACTGGATACACTGGATATATAGGTGCCTGATCCAAGGCTGGGGAGGGACGCCGATAAATATGCAATTTATATCTTGCTTGCTCCTAACGCTGGCATTGCATCAGCGACACTTTCGAGCATTAGCATGGAGCATTGTTGCGTGCAGGTACACGCCTCTCTCGAGAACTGAAGCGAAGCGAGGTTAGGTTCTTTCCTTAAACCCTCTCTTCGACTCTCCCTGGTAAACCAGACAAATTTTCATTCTCCCTTCTGATCCCGCTTTATCCCCACCCTGAAATCTCATCTCACGTTCACCCACTTCGCCAAGGGATCCAGAAAGATACCCCAAGGAAGTTCCATCGGCGTCTCGACGTTCCGGACGATCGTGCTGCTCTACGTTAGATAACAACAGGAAGCCACACGGTTGCATAATATCGGTGGCAAGATTGCGCAACCGATACTTTACCTCGCTCCTCGACTCCAACTCAACCTGGTCTACCGCCATCTCCTCCTCCTCCCGGTGGCTTCGTTAAAGGCTGATATGCCGATCTCTCTATAGAACGACCAGAGCAAGGTGGAATCGTACGGTTCCTCCTGTTAACAATAATCTTGTTTTTTTTCTTTCTCTTTTTTCTTTATTTCCTTCAAAGGAGTCGAGTCATTTCGTTGAAGCGTGTCTCGCGCTACCAGTGTGACGAGTATGTGAAAAGAGGTAAGTGGCCGATGCCAGGGAAGCGCTTACCGATGCATGTATCCATGTACAGACCAGAGAATATACCTGCCTGATTCCTTTCCTATTCCCATGTCTACTCCGCCTGTATATACGTCTACGTTCCTATGTGCCTTCAGCCATTTGTATTTGTAGAGGGCAAGTGAGCGAGCGACGATCGGATAGGAAGACGAGAACGAGCGGAACTGAGGTTCGCGGAGCTTCCTTTCCTTCGGACATGCTTCGCTGATTCGTTGTCCTCTCCCACAGGCCTTCCCACCGATGACGAGACGCTACCTGAAATTACGATATAAATATAAGCACGATAAGACGTCATACTGACCTCAGCTCGATGATCGAGTCATGATACAAAAATTGATATGAAATAAATATTCAATTTTCCTTTTGCTTACCCGCGCGCATGCACAGTCCAAGGAACGACTCCATTTTCGACGCACCTACTTCCGAGTGTCGTTTTCTTTTCTTCCTTCCTTCTCTTATCATCTGTTCCAGGCCATCGCTCTGTTCTTCTTCAGCTTCCATCCTCTTTTATTATCTTTTGGACGCCGGGTCTTACTTGCGTCATTTACTTTACCCCCCTCCACACTCCTTCCACTCCACCAGTCAGTCCTCGCCGTGGAAAACGACAAAATACAACGCACGATCGATCAACGTAAGCCTCGATCACCTCCAGGTCCAATCGCTGCCCAACCTAACCGATTTTCAGGCGCCTTTTACGATCTCTTGCGTAAGTTGACCGAGTTTCTCTCCGATAGGCGATAACACGGTTATCCCGTTCAAGATAATAAAAATTCTGTCGTTCATCCATTTTATACAATTTATACTATCAGTCTTTGTCGCTTATGAAAGACTATTTTTTTTTTCACTAACTAAATTAATACCTGCCGGGAGTCAATTTTGTTTCTTTTTTTTTTCAAAAGAAGATATCACGTCATACGAGTTTATGACAAGGGATGTTAATTACTGATATTTGTTACTAGGGTCATTAGTAAAATCCTGATACTTTCGCGACTAGAATTTACTAGCTGGAGAAAGTGTCCTGGTACTAATATTAATGCGTGTACATCAGGTACGCATGTGGCTTAGTGTTACACGTGTTACACATGCTTCTTATATAATCGCTTACGGTAATACTCTCGCAGTCAAGCACGTTCATTACTGAGCAAGAGGTAACCTAATTTTGGCCACTGCATTGAATTCAGTCTTATTTGAAGTATGATATAACCCTTGAACTCGTGGCGTATGTTTTTGTAACTCTATTTTTTGACTTTACTTACCTGTATGGTGAGAATGCCGCTAAGAATCGTCAGAGTAAATCGAACCGTGCATACAATGGAATCATCGCTCGGCCGCTCACTTGCTTACTTGCTCGCTTTCCGGCCAAGGCTTACCAGCGCGACTCAACTTCCGGGAAACGACGATCGACTGTAATTCGAGTTGCTTGAGGAAAAGGAAAAAAAAAAGAAAAATATTAAAATGAAATATGATTAATTCGTTGCAATAACGATAATCTGAAATCTAATCTAATGGAAATGTAGAAGAATTGAGGGGGGCAGTATAAAATCAAAAGCTTCCATGAAATTAGAAAATTTCGAGACGAAACAAAATTGGACAATAATGAATCGAGACTAACGAGCGTTTATGAATTTCGAAGGTAAGTTTTATAAGTTATTTTGATTTTAGAAAAAGGAAGTTAAGTACCCAAGACAATCATAATGATTATTAGGATGTTATTTGAGCGACGTGAATACTGAGTTTTCCAAGCTATAGAAAACGGACATGAGCGTCATAGTCTGTAAGACGTTGTTGGGGCCCGCGAAAATATTTGCTCTTGGTTGAAGCGTCGGCTGATAAATATAACCAGGGTAACGATACGGACGCCAGCAGCACGCATTGTCTTGTTCGCAAGAGGAATAGCATGCGTGTGAATACTTTGAAGTCTTCGATAATATTTCCAAGTAAAAGAAGAGAGGGAGATACATACACAAGAAGCTCAACGGCACAACGGATTAGAATCGTTGGGAAGTCGAAGGAATGGTGGAATTGCGATGCCGTCATCGGTTAAGGTCTACCTTCCTTTCATCACCCCCTCACCACTTCCTTCCTGCCTGCCTAACAGACTGACTTGGCTGACGTTTCGCACGCGAAAATGACTAACGCTTCTCCAAGTAATTTGGAATGACGCGTCCACTTTAACCACGAACGGATAAATCTCTTATTCTGCGTAACCGGCCATTTTGAATAGTACAATGACTCGAGAGATAAAGAAGAACTCGAGACACTGGAAAATACCTAGAGAGCGACAGGGTTGATGGAAAATGGACTTTGATAGGTAGGAGCGCTGGATTCGTATTGGTATTACTTTCTTGGCTACGGGACATCCTGGTACTTGTGTACAATTGTGCACAGCCTTTAGGAAGCCATAGAGTACGTCGCTATTGGCAGAGATTGACAGTCCGGGATAGAATTTTCGAAAAAGAGACTAACAGGGTGTTCTATTTATTTCTCTTAGACTTCCCATGTACAGTTACTGCTAACATTGTGCATCAAATACGTTTGGCTTCACGGCCACGTGGACTATTTGCGATCCCGTAGGATGTCTTTCCAATGATCTACGAGGATAACAGAGGAGCTAGGAGTTTCGTCAGTTCTTGCTGGGACAGTTTGCCGCCCTAAGTTAGTGTTGTTTTTGTGGCTTATCGGCCATCCGGACTATTCAGGATTTCCCCTTTGGCCTGTTCTTTGGATGCCGATTACGTCAACTGTTTTACCAGGAGACAAAGCACGAGATGTGGTTGCTATCAGTGAATATTGCTTAAAGTGAAAGAGAAAAAGAAACAGTAGCCGCAAAACGGAATTGGAGAAGCGTATATACGTACGTCATGTCCAATAGGTAAAGCCAACTACTGCGATTCGATGAGTCACTGTGTTTGCAACACACGAAAAGACCGGACAGAGACAGACTCAGGGTCGTGATAAGGAAAAAGAGGGAGAAGGAAAAAAAAAAGAAAGATTGACTAGAGTATAAAGAATTTCGCAGACGGTAAGGAATTCATCCACAGGAAAGAAGGTAACTGATTCATTTTTTGTGTATAAGTCGTATATATGTATATGATATAAAAATATGGCGATTATTCCAAATGCGTAAATGCTGAAGAATCTAACTGTAAAAAGAAATAGCCAATTTGGACAGCTTGATTTACACAGCTGGCCGATTACAATTTTCGAGGTTTTACAAAATTGCAGAGCTGCTTGTATGATTTTTTCTAGATTATGTACAGAAATATTCTACAAGCTCTACGCGACACGGAATGACGCTCGTGCATTTATGATTCACTAATCGTTCTTTCCAGTTCCAATTGTACCACTTACTCCTTTCTCTGGGTTATCATTAAGCAAAATCTATGTATTGTTATCCGAAAACCAATCTTGAAGGATTCTATACCGATCGTATACATCAATGTGAAAGTACTCGACTATGAGATAACGGGCAATGCGTGACAAGCTAATGGAACAACCTGTACAACTTTGTACAGTTTAAGCAGCTGGAATTAAAGTAAGTCGAAGTTCAATATGACAAATTTTGTCAAATGGATAATGTATACGTATTTAAACGTGGAATCTTGTTATTAAACGGTAATAAATAACTACAATTATCCGCTTACATCATATTGATATGACATCAGGGTAGCTAATCCAACTGCTCTTATCAATATTCATAATTTCGCAAGTTTGTGTTCTCCTACTCGCGTCATACTTTATACCAGAAAAATAATAGAATTTTCAATGAAAAACATAATCCTTACCTTTTTACGAAATTATGAAAAAAGTTTTCAAGAAAAGTGCATAATCTTTTCGTGGGAGTAACGATTGGCTGGAAAACGAGTAGGGATAGTTTTATTTGTTCTTGAAAAAAAAAAAAGTCTCAAGTCTCTCTCTCTCTCTCATCTCACCCTCTGACGGGAAGCTGGGTGGGGTGCGAGAATCTCACACTTGTTGCAGGTCTCTTCTCCCAGCCTGAGCCAATTTTTCTCGTGAACGTCTTACGTGAGGAGCTTGCAAGAGCTGCTACTACTTTTTACGGTTGTGGAGATAACCGGGAGCCAAGTGCCTCATCGGCGACGTGTCCACCGGTCTAAGATCTCTTCTCCACGTAGACCTAGACACGTGGCGAGTGGTAAGTATCGAAGAAGGTGTAGATGGAGGAGGGAAGAGGACACTTGGAAAACCTTGCGCCACCTTCGAACGTTACGTCATCCTGCAGCGACGGAGACGGCGACCGCTTCTCGTCGAGATCCTGGATAGCTCACCAGGCCGCTCCGGTGTTGCAGAAGAATGCCGTGTAATGATGCTGCGCTCACGGCGGGACGCTCCTGCACATCCGGGACGAAGGCTGCCTCTGACTCTACCATTTGAGCCTCCGCCACCTCCACCGACCACTCGCTGCAGTCCTCTTGCAATGACTCGGGGACTGAACTGATTGTGAGAGCAAAAGCAGGGAATGAGTCTTCTGCGAGAGAGGATTGGACCGAAAGAGGAGGCTGTGGTGGGTGAAGAGCTGCGTTCTTTATTTTTTTTTTCCTTATTCTTTCTTCCCTTCGTTTCTCTCTGTCTCTTCCTTCTCTTCAATCTTCCCCTCTCTGCTTGAACTGAAGGCAAGAGGAAAACTTACCAAAGTTCATGGTATGCTCTTCGATCGAGCAATATCATCTTCTTTTAATCTTCTTTTCTTGTATCTCATTTTTTTCTCTTATTTTCACCGCAGCATCATCATAGGCATATACAAGCAGAAACCGGAAATACTTGGAGGATGAAAGGATGTTTGCATTCCTGTTGATCTTGCTGGGCATAGACAGTGGAAGCGATTGCTCGGAGGCACCTTCAAGAATCCAAATGATTTATGGGTTACGGCGATAAGGGGTCGCCGTCAGCGTCGTCATGTAATCGACGACGTAAACCACGACGATCTCACCACGGATCGCTCGTCCACGGAAAGCCACGTTGAGTCGCGTGATCGATCGCGACAGAATCGAGGTGAAATGAAGTTTCTTCGAGCGTTGTTTGGATTTCGAATGTTTCCACCGGGCGTCGGGACGTCGACGCGTCGGCGTCTTTGCGGTTTGCTGCGATTTCTAATTGGGCAATGCAATTTCCTTCCTTCGCTTGACTCCGCGAGAAATTCCACGTTGCGCAGTAACCGTCTCGGTCGTGTGTATTGCTCCACCGGGCGCCGCACGGCTTCGCGCTCTTTGAAACGCGCAAAAGGAAATGTATCTTTGAAGAAAAGTAAGAAGGAGCGCAGGTAATCTTCGATAGCAATAGATCAGCAAGTGATACAGTTAAGCTACGAATATACAAGCTGATATCAAACGTGACAAAAATTTTATTTAGCTTCCTAATATTTCAAAGATAAACCCGAAACGTCACTTATCTTAAAATCATATCGCTAAAGAATTGTGTTCGCTGATAGAATTTGATACTATCTGTAATTCAAAAGCCACATTGAAATAGTTAAATTCCCCAAAAAAAATGTATAGAGTATAATCTACAAATTATATTCTGAAATTTTTAAGTCCTAAAGTCGAAGTCTTGTTTTCCCTAGTGAAATTATCGAATTGAAAACATTTATTGTTAGTAATTTAAAAAATGTTCTCTTTTTGATAATAACTACCGACTCTTGTCTTGTCCTACTGGTCGAAATTCTTTAAACCAGACGGCAGGATTTTAATAAAATAAATTAATTAATGCCAAACTAATTGGTCTGTTTGCCCAGGGATTTACCACCTAGGATGACCAGCGACGTACCTACGCTGCTTAATGCGTATTACCTGCTACCTACAACCTACTTAATTTCTACTGCCTACGCCAACCCCACGACAGGTGGTTGTTAAAGAGAGGCGAGCGGAGGTACTCGTCGGAGGGTGTGAGCTGCGTGAGCTGCAGGTATGCAACGCTCAAAAGGTCACCAAGTAAATTCCCAATGGAAGCCCTCGAAACGTCGGAATGGTAGGAACGCGAAGAAGGGGAGGAACCGGATAAAAGGGAGAAGGAAGGAAAAGGACCAGAGAGATCGGAGGGTCCAGGGAGATGCCCGAACGGCGCGTAATGTCCCGGATAAACGTGGCATTAATCATAGAGGAGCAGGTAGTCCCGTAGAAGTCCCAGCGACGCCCACGAGAATATTTTTTTTCTCACACGCGTCGGCACAATAGATGGCGCATCGGACGACGCATCGAGGGATCCTTTCGGCTTCGAAAAGTTACGAGCCGCTGTACGATGCGGGGGCTCTTGCTTTTTTCTCATCTTTTCTTTTCTCTTTTTTTTCTCTTTCAGCCTCTTCCGCAGGAATCGAGCGACGCGGACCCTCTTGGAGGGCCCGGTAAGGCCCCGCCAGGGTCCTTCGTTCGTCGCCCACCAAAGCGAGCTGAAGCGATCCGCTACCAAGGAGAGGAGGAGCGAACGTGATGGAGAGAGAGAAAGAGAGGGAAGGTGCGAGAGAGCAAGGAGAGGAGCGGGACAGGTAGCTCAGGACGCCCACAAACCTGTTTTACCTGTTATGTCCTGGCAGCCTGGCTTATGAGCCTCGGAACTCGCTCTTGCTGTCTCTCTATAGATACGTTTACGTTTACCTTTATCCACGTGAGTCTCCACGCATACTCAGACTCTTATGGCTACCGTTGGTGTAGGTGCAGGCTACGCTTTTTTTCCAGGAAACTCTCCTAAGGATACCAACAGCCTAAATCACTGTAGAACCAAAGCACCCTGGGAGCAAGATTCAGAGAAGGATTTTTTCTTACTAGTTCTTCCTCAGCAACCCTTCCGGGTCTTAGAGCTTCCGGTGTTCATAGCAGTGCCGTCCATTCTACTAGGTACAAGTTTTATTGTTTTCATGACCGATAAGATACTTGGGTAATTTTGATTGGCTATTACTTAGAAATCTCGAACGCCCGTAGACGACGGCAGCGACGTCATTGGCGTCTTCACGAAGAGATTAACGACGCGGACCTCGCAGCTCGCTTCTACTATCTAAAGCTCGGCTAATTTTAAAAGTCGTCTCGACGTCCTCTGCTTCCCCTTGCGGCGGCATCTCTATCGCCTGGCTGTCGGAAGTGAAACAACAACTTGGGAATCGCCCCTTTACCCACTTCGTTCCTTTAATTCTTTGACTTCTTCTTTTCTACGTAGCAGCAGCATCCGTCTCGACGCCATCAAAATCTATCAACAGTGCTGCGATGTTGACTGGGACTCCTTTGGTCTGATGACTCAAATTGTCTTGACTCGAGTCAACTCGAGTTGGCCCGGCTTGCCTTTTCCTGGGATAACACAACAGAGTCCGCCAGCAGCCCGGGCTTGTGGTATCAAGTTTTCGGATACATTTAATTACTTGAATTGTTTCCAGACAGATAATGAATTCGTCATTATCGGCGATGGGTTAGAGTGTCAAAGATTAACCGAGATTGGGAAGCTGCACTAATATGAAGTTCTCCTCTTTCTTTGACTGTGCGGGAAGCAGGTGTTGCGAAATTCGAGAACAGCCAGTGGAATTTTCGAAGCTGCTATCTTCTTTCATTCTTCAGCTCCACGCTCGTCTCTCTTTCTCGCCTGGGCTTCATGGGACCAAGAATTGGAGTTCCTGAATTATCGTGATTATCCGTATCTCTGATCTGATCGATAGTAAATCGATTCCACGTCTGCCAGATATGAGCGAGCGGTTGTTTTCCGGAAAGCGACACGAGAAAGAAGAAAATTACAAAAACGGCTAACTATTCGCACTTCGACTTTGCCTCGGGATGGCGATAACGCCTCCGGCGAGAGTTTGCTGGGAGGAGGCGAAAGGAGGTGCTCTCGAGAACGACCGGAGAAGGGATTGTTTGCGCTTGGGCCAAGATTACGGGAGATTATCCGGGGCTGGTCGTTCGTACTCGGTCAGGTCAATAATAACACTGTCGAATTTCACCGCAACCGTGTCTACCCGGGACAGACTTTTGTTTCGGTACCGGCTGCTTCCTTAGCGTTGGAACGATGAGTTTCCCTATTTACAGGTTGACCAGGGCAATATATACCAGACAATGAGTAGTGTAAAACCAAAGTCGACAATTCGGAGTCCCCAGGGGGTGCACAGTTCCGCTTGTGGTCAGCATCAGGATGAATCGGTTAAACCGGGTGAACGAGAAGGGAACCATTTTGAAATTATCCAGAAAAGTACTGAACCCACCTGGTGGTCGGTTAAAATTGTCAAAGGAATCCCTGAGGAGTCCGTAGCGCTTGTTATTGATGACAGTAAATATTTACAGTGTGACGCCGAAGAGGATGAGCCGAGGAGTGCCTTCCCGAGAGCTGGACGAGAACGACTAATAGGAGAAATAGGTCTTAAACGGTATAAGCGTTATGTTATTGATGTTTGGCCAAGCTAGATTTTATTATGCAGAGCCTCTAACGCTCGAATTCTTACTGGCTTTGCTGCTACTGGGACTTGAGACAGTTTTCCCGATAACCTTTACCGACGTCGTCGCTTCCGACGCTGCCACTACCATCGACATCGCTTTCCTATCTCTGGAATTCCTTCATCGTGGGCGAGCGATCATCAGAATCACGTACATACGCCGTAAAGATATGTGCGTGCATAAGTACGTGTCAAGGCGTTACGCTCAGTTGATAACCAGTCTACGTAGTCGCTACGACAACGCGAGGAAGTCGTTCTTCTGTACAGAGTTCGTAACAAAAGCACCAACTGAAGTTGGTTCTATTATAGAAATCAAATGAACCGGCTAACTTAGGTCGGTGCGTTTGGCCTGAATATCCTTGTATGGTAGCTACTACAAGAGTGGCGGTGGCCAAAAAAGAAGGCCGTGCACAGAGTATGAAGATGAAGCAGTGACAAGGATAGTAGACGAGGAAGGAAAGTATCGCAGCCAAGAGTCTCCGTAGGGTGAACAATGCCTGGCGTTCGCTGCTAAGGCCTTCTCCGTCAGTATGAGGAAGCTACGAGGAAGCGGGTATCCCCACTTTGCCTGATACGTGCGTCCTCTTCCCCGTCGGGCCGACTTCGACTATTTCCCTTCGGCGCGGGCCACGTCGTCCAATGAGCGTAAGCGATTCTTACAGGGAGCCAATGGTAGCCTCTCTTGCCGTTGCGTCGTCTGCGTAGCGGAATGGCGGTGCGAAGGGTAGAGAGCGCAACCTTCCTTCCACTCGGCACTTCCTAAAGCCACGGCAACGGCACACCAGGGTGACGGCTCGTGGCTCAGTCGCTCGCTATCCTCGAGACGTGACGGTACATCGTGCCGTGCCGTGCCGTGGTTCTGCAGTCGTGCGCGGCGAGCTCAGTCGTTTAGAGTACGTTACTCGAGTCTTTCTTTCCTGGTATCTATTTGAATGTTTAATTACTGCTCGCGTGTGCCGACGTGTCTTCAAAATCCGCAGAAGACTGCGTAACGCGAGATAAACGGACCGCGTATATACCGGCAAGAATATTAAAGAAAATACAGTGCTGTAAACTAGGCTGCATTCTCGGAGCGACGTTCGTTCTGCATTTGCATAGTGATTCTTATTTTGCTATTCTGCGAAATTTTTCACTGTGATATACAGGTCACGCGCGCAGTTGCGTTGTAAACCGCGAGCGCGCGACAGCGATATACGTATCTTCACGTGCTTCGCTCCTCGTCGAGTACGACGAGTGCAGGAACAACAGTAGCAACAGTACTACACAACGACAACGTGGAGGACTATCGTGTCACGACGAAGACGTCGTCGCTACCGTGAAAGGATTATCGAATCGGCGGTAAAATCAGTGACTGTCGCAAGTTGTGTGAATACTTGACCAATGAACTGTGGAAAAGTGGAAGTTTCCTCGAGCGGCGTGTGCCAGTGATATTTGTGGAGGATTTACGTGGATAAAGGTAATTGCCAAGCATCATTTTAACCTTATAACTTTATATAAAACAAGATCGTGTACTATTTGAAACTCCTACGGGTCTGTAAACAAACGCACGCATCCGTGATGCATGGATGCATCCAAGCTGCATTCTTCGTGCATTGTTCTTTGGCATTGGATGAATCACTGGTACTGAGTCTTATGTGTAACTTTTCTTTATTGACTGACGTAATAACGTAGACGACACTAGAATGGAATACATTAACGTAGGAAGACTCTTCTCAGCTTCGCTCGTCCCTGCCGTCAATATAATTATTTTTCCTCAATGCTATTCCCTCGCTCTTCCATTTTATAGAAACCGTCAAAGTACGGTTGGTCAAATTTCGAAAATTCTGAAATATATCTACCGCCGCAGGCTGCTCGACTAATTTGTTTATGTGCTTCGGGGTACGGGGTAAAAACGTACATTAGCATACAGGGATAAGAGAGCCAGAAAGATTTCCATAGCTTCTGGCGCGTAAACGTGCCATCAAAAACATCCTGAAGCACGGATCTCGAAATTCCTAACTGAAGTGCGCCACTTTGGCGTCAAGTCGTCGCGATCGAATTAAGTATCGATTAAGGAATCGCTTACTGGCCTAGGCTTTATTCAATCTTCATCGTAGACCTACAATGTTTACAAGCCCACTAGGAAGCACTGGCGTTCGTACTCCTACTAGGACTAACCAATCCTGAGTAAAAGTAGATACCTACCTACCTACCTATCAGACCAGTCAGCCATTCAGCCTTTCAGCTACCCTTTGTTGGCTGCACTGCCATCTCTTGGCACTTCATCGTGAGGATACTTGGGTCTCCTTGACGGTAAAGCCGGAAGCGTTTTGCGATGCACTTTAATTTCTTCTTCTTCTTCGAAACAGCCTTATCTTGCTCTCTTCTTTTCCTCTCGTCGAAAAGCGGTAAAGGACGAGGCATTTACTGGGTAAATGCTAGTAAGTAATAAAAAGCCGAATAGAAATGCAAAAACTAAAGAAAGAATACGAACCTCTATTAGAAAGAAAAAAAAAAAAAGAAAACGGTGACTATTATATGACTGGTTAACGATGACGGTCAATGGCTTCCGCTATCACCAAGGGAACTATCTGCCTGTCGTTTTCCGTGTCTTGGATCGAATTGCTATCGCGGGTGTCGGTGTATCGATCGACCTTGCCTGAATTCCGACGACCCTCCATTTCGGCTTACCTTAAGGGAGATAATGTGGGGTTGGCTTCGAGGGTTGAAGGGCGAGAGAGAGATAGCGCCAAGCTGATGGCCGGAGGCGGAAGGAGCCCCAGTAGGCGGGAGAGAGGGACCTTTGAACGTAATTCTGCCAGGCCGGAAGAGCCGGAACCCGGAAGCCAGTGGGACTGAGGCAGAAGGGTGGATTCTCGCAACTAGGGTTAGGGCTTCGGCGCCTCGGGGATCGTTAAGATCGAGATAGTCCTCATTTTTTTTTTCGTCCTCAAATATTTATATCGATAAGAAAATTTCACCACCTAGCGCCACCTACGTTTCCGTTTCCACTGTGGTACCCGTTTTTTAATCCTCTCCCCTCTCGCTTTACACACTTTAACCCCTTCTCGCCATCTCCTCGAGTTTTCGTTCCCTTAGCCCTTCTCTCGATCAAAGACCGTTACCACCGGAGTCTGAAAACTTTTGATACCGACACCCTTATCTCGCCTCGTTGAAAGCCATTAGCCAAATCTCTTCTTAAGAAGGTAAGGGATGGCGGCGGTGACGGCTTTAGGAAACACGAGAAAAGAGTAACGCTCTCGAGGAGGGAGGGTTGGAGCAGTCCCGATGGGGGAGGGGATGTCAGAGTGACTTAAAGGGATGCGTGCTAAGAGGGGCGGTGCAGAATAAAAGGGGGAGGCTGCGAACTTTTCGGTACCGAAAGCTCTGATCATAAAGGGGGTTCCGCGAGTGTAAGTTGAGGGTGAAAGGGAGTTTGTCCTGACGCAGCGCACACGTAGAATGAACAGTGCTCCAATAATCCCCCCCCCCATCGCAATCCTCTCCCTACCCAGTGTCTCTCAATCGCTTCCTCCTTATCGTCATCGTGTTCCTCGTATCCGTCGCGATCGTCCGTACGGATACGTCGGTGAGGTCGAAGGTGCAAGGTCGTGACACCGGACGGAAATAGACGTCGGGAGGGGAGAGTGTATCGACTTGCGAAGTGTACTTTGGTAGATCGCAGCCAACTTCAGTCGATTGAATTTGCGAACCTCTGGAAAGGAGAAAGAAACATCTTTATTATTTTTTCTTGCTCTACAACTTTTGCATTTAACTTGTTTCAATATCATTTGAAATGGCGAAGATAATTTTTTTTATTTGCGACCGGAAGTTAAGCGAACAATAATAATATGCCCATTCGATGCGCAATCAAAAAACATTCAATGGTTATGACATCAGATTTTCGAAATTGTGCACCGTTTCACCGCAAATCTCAAACGTGCATTTCTGGTGATACACTCTGTATATATATATAATAGCTGTATATATATATATCAATGCTATAGTCCTATATCTTACTTGTTGGGCTACTAAACGTATACTGTATTTCTCTATCGACGTATCACAGTGCCAGTACGAGTGTACCGGACACGATTCGCCTTGGCGAAAGGTTTTACGCAAGATTACATGTCCGCCTTACTCCTGACAGTCTCGACCCCAGAGAGCGTTTGCCTTTCCCGGTCTTCGAGACGAAGGGGCGCAGCGGACCGGAAGCAGGGCCGACCTCTCGAAGTCTCAAGAGGCTCCGAGGCTCTTTTTCTCGTCTTATTCTCCTTTTGACCGCTTCTCCGGCTCGAACGAAAAACGGAGCAAAGTGTAGGATCGGGATGCTGGGAAGGAGCGAGAGAGAGAGAGAGAGAGAGAGATGGAGGATGAGGAGGGGGGGGGGGGAAAGGATGGATGGCATCCGGTCCGCCGTAGTCGGAGAATGTAGCCCGACTCGAGAGAATCTCCTCTGTCTCCGGGTTTCTCTTCTCGCTTCTGCCATCCGTACAGATGCACGCACGTGTGCGTATACGCGCATCACCTCCACGCACGCACGCGTGCATTCCTCTTGGTCGGATAACTATTATTACGAATTGGATCCGGGAAGGAGGGGTTACCAGTTCGTACGGTAGTACCTTTGGACTAGGTATGTCCCAGGTTCCTCCTAGCTGACGTCGCGGTGGTCCGTTCTAACCTAAAATGTTTGATGAGACTCGGCGACGCGACCTCACGCAGCATATCCCCCCCCGTCGGCTACTGTATTATTCTTATGAGCTCGTGCAGTGTGTCTGCGACGTCCGCCCGTTCTATTATTGTACACTTCCTACTGGCATATTTATACCAGACACAGATTCGTGTTCCTGATACCGGGCTATCCTCCTTCTACTTCCACTACTGACGAACCGCGCTCCGCTTTGGGTTCCGTCGACGTATCTCGATTTAGAAACGGACGAACCGTTGGGACTCTCGAGGTCCCATCCTCCGCCACCTCCGACAACCTTTGTCTATTCTTCTTGGCATTGTCCCTATATACCTGTCGCTTTCTGATTGCTTTTGGTCGTACGTAGGGTCGCTTGGCATTCTATACTCAGCGGGTGGGAATGGCCGCGAGGCACTATGGGTAGGACCGAGGACGGATCGAGGGACTCCCGGGACACAGTGGACTTTACGGTGTTAAGACGATATTACAACTGACAGGATTTCCCGGACTGTCCATTGTATTCTCGATGGGATTAATTTCGGGCGTTTTCATGCCAAGTAATTCCTGCACCGTTATTAGTTCCATCGCGTGCATCGACCTGGGATCGTTTCATTGTATCGATTTTCCCGTAAAGGTATTTTCGGAGGGTATCGAGGGTTAGCAGGTACACGTGAGCCATAGAGTCTCCCTCTCTTGGAATTTAACCTTATACCATAGTGGCATCGTGCAATTAACTTTCTTAGTTCCCTTCGCGGACTCTAGGTGGCGCCACTGCGCTTCTATTAACGTCTGACAGCTTGAACCCACCTCCGCTTACCTTCGCGCCGTTCAACCTCTACCGAGGTTTAAAGAGCCATTTCGAGAACGCTACTTCCCGGAAGTACGTAATCCCATTTTCACTTAGATTCCGAATTCGTCCACCTCCTGCCGCCGTAGCCTTTCTTCGCCTCGAACTTTGCCGCCCGGAGCGAAGGAGCGACGGAAAGTTGGCTTTAGCGCAACGGGGAACTTCCGTGACTCGGAGTCATTGAGGATTCCCCATGAAGACGCATGGCGGACGTCGATGAACGCTGTCTCTGAATCGCGTCCATGAAAACCGGTCGGGCGACCGGGCTTCTTCGGTTCCACGTCTCTTCGTGGCGATTTCGAAGGAAGGTTCTGCTGCCGGTGCGTTTACAACGGCGAGACGGAAACGCGTAAATGGCTCAATTAAGCCGCCGGCAAAAAGACTCGCGATCCGAAATGTTTCTCTGGGACTTTTTGCAAGGGCCGGCCGATCCACCGGTGGGGTAGCCAAGGACGAGGGGAGCAAGAAGAAGGAAGGAAGGGCCGTGGGGTTCGGGGGAGGGGCAGAGAGGGGGGAAAAGGGCAAAGGGATTACCAAGTGCAGGGATCGAGTCGACCAGGCAGGTTTTAGGTCTGGACCGCGCGCTCCTTACGACTCGTTCCCATGACGAGAAGCTGGTGCCGAGTGACGAGGGTGAACCGGGCTTTTTATCGACTTCCGGTCGGCGTTACTTGCATGCACGTGCACCGCCAGTCTCTCTCACTGCTCTCTTTGTGGGGGCCAGTGACGCTCATCCATCCTCGAGGGTAACGAACGACGCGTAACAGGTTGCCCAATTCAATCTCGCAGACCTCACGTGTCTTTTTCAACTGTTTACCACCTCCGTCTATCACTTGCTCGGGTACCAGCCATTCTGACAACGTCGATCCACCTCCGTGGAATAATGGATGCTGAGATACCTGGACCACGTATCCTCCTGAGAAGTGAAATCCGACAAGATCAGCTTCCATAATTTCTATCGCCACTTCATCTTCATGAAGATTGGACTAGGGTATCGATGAGGTTACGGGAGTGTCCTTAGAACGTTCGGTGGAGGTGTAACTGACGAAGAGGAAGAATCGGAAGAGGACAGACCTTATCTGGTGCTCCGGCACGTAATAACTTGAACCAGCGAACAGGCAGGCAGGTGCCCTCGGGCAATCAGTACGAAGCCTGGAGGTCACTGACACGTCGTTGGAGCCTTTATCAGCTAAGCCATACACGACGCACATGGTGTACGTCCCCGTTCACACGTGGCCACTCACGCCCCCATTATATTTCCTGATTCGAGCCTTTTCACGTCTCACGCATCGTTCTCGTCGTTTAATTCGTTCTTTTGTCGATCTGCTTTTGAACGTGAGATTTTTCGAGAACCGACTATAGATCTCCTTGGACTCAAAGTCGCCAACTGCCGTTATGAATTGTACGCGCGATATGGCCGTCTGGCTCTTACTGCCTCGTCTCGCCTATAACGCGGATATAAAATTGGAGCGTTTACTTCGCGACGGAAATGAACGACGGCGATAAATTCCGACCGTTATGAAAGACGGCAATACTACTTCCTGCTTCCTTCCTTATTCTTTTACTTATGTGTCACTTACGCTCGCACGGCCTTTGTCCTGCCTCTATGTACCTCGGGCGATCGCGCTAATCCACTTCCGTGTGTCGTGTGTCTTATCGCCTGCCTTGGATTTGCCGATCTAGACGGTTGAACAATGCTCAACGTATTCCGAGCAATTTCAGCCGATCCCACCGTCGCGAATTGATTCCTCGCCGGGTATTACTTCATTATCAATGTCGGTTAGGTTAGGTTCTCGGCCACCCCAACTTTTATATTCTACGTATTCTAGTTGATTCTTTATTTTTAGTAATACACGTACACATATATATCTTTGCGTGTCTCGCAGTTCGTCCGCACGAAATTACCGCCCGTCTCTGGTGTCACTTTACGGCCTTTTTGTTTATTGTTGACTCGCGGGTTATCGCGTTACGCCACCGCGGCGCCGACGCCTTGCAAAAATCCAGTCTGTACTTCGCTTGCTTCGCTCGCAGCGTCCCGCTTGATATTCGGCGTCCAATAATTCTCGGGACAGACATCGAGCTTAACTATGTTCGATCTCTTTACTCTATTTACGTTACTCCTTCGCACTTTTAATCTCACTTCGGAACAATTACTACCTGATTATTCAAAGTTCGACAAGTCCCAGTGCACGGAAACCCTAGAGGTATATCGTTACGATGACTTCGTGCTGCAGCTCGGTCGGTACAAGATAGTTCACTCGCTCCCTATCACTGCATTACCGACAGTTAGTCTCTATTTACCCGCGCAGTCCTTCAGCCGTTTTATACGTTTACGTCAACTGCACGTACGCGCGTTTGCATCTGCTGCAGAAAGGCAATAGGTTCACTGTCCTCAGAGCGATAATGCACGCACCAAACTTACCGAGTGTCAATACGGAAGCTTTTTGTTCTTGCACGAGCACGTAGCTTCCCTTTTTTAAATTTAAACAACTCGAATATTTATTCCAAAAAGAAAGATAAAGCAATCGATCCTGAATCGGGTCTCATATACAAGAGGGCCATCTCCTTACGACTTTCCATAAATAACAGTCCCCTCGATCTCTCGTGCCTCGTACATGTCGACGAACGAGTCGAAACACGTATATAGAATCAGGTGCGACAAACGTATTACACTCAATAGAAGTAACCGAATAGAAGTAACCCAAGTTCCAGGTAAATGATAATAATCGTCTCTGCTACGCACTAGTCGCGGAAGAAGGGTTACGCCTGGTGAGATTCGTCACGCGTTCCGGCGCGTCGAGCCAGAAGGAAGTAAAAAGAGCCGAAAGCGGTCGTCGCCAGGGGAAACGTCTAAAAAGTATCAGGAGCCAGGCGGACGTTTCCTCGAACCCGAGGTTTACTTACTTATTTACTTACTTGCTTACTCTCTTGCTTACGCGTGAAAGAGTCGAGCCTAGCGGTACCCATACCCATGGTGATAAATACGTTGGCGACCGGCTTACGAGATCTTACGTGAGAGAACCCGGAACAGTGGGAGGAGTGTTGAACGCGCGGAGGCGGCTGTACGTATAGTAAGATGGAGGTGATGGTGGAGGTGAGGATTACGCAGCATCCGCATATCGGCAGCGTTACTTCGATCACGATTCTTAAATCCTGCTGCGTCGCCTGAACCCCAAGGACCTTCCTCTCGCGCGACTTCACTTCCTGGTTGGTATATTATTCAATCCCACACAGTAGAACGCGTCTCTCGCTCGACAGCACTGCACGGGCTGGTCACGATCATTGATCTCCCTTTTTTTTTTTTTTTTTTTCCCAATACCGAGAATCCACGAGCGGCATCGTGAAAACCGGAAGTAGTCAAAGACATTGGGTTAACCTGAAAAAAAAAAAAATTATTTCCAAATTACGCCTGCCTTGCGTGCACAGACGCGTTAAGGCGCGCTCGACTCGACTTATGCATTATGTAACGTATTTGGCTCCTATGAATAAGGCATAACGTACCTTTGACATTAAGGAGTCTGCTTAAGAGTTCTGTTGTAAATATATATATATATAATACTGGCACTGCCGGCATGAGGTCATCGTGACTTCTCGAGGTCTCGGACCCTTACTTCCTTCCTCGCTTCCTATCTACCAGGCGCTTCCGGTTTTACACGTCCGTCCCGCCGCTTATTGCCAACCGCTACGCTAATCGGCTTCGTCTCTATTAATAATCTCATCCACCACTCCTGATCCCGGGCTCTTCCGTTAATTGGCGTTAAATGATTTTCGCCTGGACGCGTTACGCTCGCTAACCCAGTGAGCTTGCATGGGAGATCGTTTAGCAAGAATAGAACGCCCCCTCGGATCAGCCATTGGCGTAGTCATCGGACGTCGTCATCGTAACTGGCAGGAGGCCGCTCACCCGAATAAGAACGAGAGCGCCCGGGCAAAAAGCATCCTCGGTACGTTATACATATATACACACAGAAAGTATAACGCGAGCGTATAGCAGTGTTACCAACCGTAAGCCGGAAGTCTTGTTCCGCCGACGAAAAGTCTCTCACCGTCTCTCTTTCTGCATCTGTCTCACTCGCTCTCACCAGAATACCCGATAGCCTTGCTGGTAGGGGAAGGAAGGAAAGGGACGGATGCCACTTCCTCTAGGTGAATTACTCTTTCTTCTCTCCTGTGATTCCCCCCGGGGGGATCCCCCGATGGCTCGAAGGTCGAACGGCACCAGGCGGCACGGATCGCCGCTTCGCCTGGACAAGAGATTCTCGAAGCGATCGAGCGGAGACGCCCGCAAAAAGCGTTCGACTTCTGTGCGCCGAACAGAGCCGGGGAATCTGGTTTGTTACCTTTCTTGCGTAAGCGATAGAAGTGGCGAGCGGCGATCGGCACGAGGAGCAGGAGGTGAAGGTGGTCATACCGAGGGAGCAACAAGGTGAGGAGGTTGGAGAGTGTAGTGTGTGAGAGAGAGAGAGAGACAGAGAGCTACCTGGAGAAAGAAAGAAGACAGAGAGCTCACGAGAGAGACTACGAAGAAGAAGGCAGACTCGCGGCACGCGAAGGTCGATGTGCCGTTGTCTCGCGCGACGCTCTCGCACCAGGAAATCGCCATCTTTACTCTCTTCCTTTTGCCTCTTTTTTTTTGGCCTCTTTCGACCAAGCTCGCTGCCTCCACGGTCATCGGCAATCTCACGTCCCAGGAAGCGCGGACTTCCGTCCAGGTTTATTATCTCTTGTTTACTTGCGGCGAGGTCGGGTGAGACATTCTTTTTTTTTTCTCTCATTTGATTTTCTAACGATTCTCACTGATTTTAATTGCTCCTTGTTGAAATCACTCGTTGACCCACGTGGCAGTGACGTCTGGATGAAAATCTGTTTGACGTAGATTACAAAGGTCGGGAACTGTGTTGTTGTGGATGATGATTCGATCGTTGACGAGGTCTCGATTTGTTTGTGGGAGTTTCTATCGAAGCGACGATTTCTGGGCGAATTTCCGGATGGAATCCGTGGACGCGTCGAGAGGTTAGCGAATGGAAATACGGTTATGTAAATATCAACGGGAACGGATACTGTCTTCCTGCGGTGCTGGCTCATTCTTATGCCTCCATATTCTATGCAAATGGGGCCCGATACGTGGATGCCTCCGAAGCCAGGACGTTTTCCGATGTTGACATAGCTTCTGACATCGTTTGATTGTTCGCCGTCCGTTCGCTTATTGGTTCCTAACGGGTAATGGCTAATGCATCCTTAAACAGTGACTAAGGATAGTTTGCTTCGTGCCAGCTAATTCACTGATTAGATCATGCTGGCCTGGTCTGTTTGTATACTCGTATCGTGGGTATGGCATAGGGACATAAGTAGCTGTTGGGTTATTTTGAAATGGGGAGTAATGGAAAATTTATGGCTTTCACTTACAGTTTGTGCTTTCCTTTTGTCGCAGATTGTACTGGCGCGAGGACGTGTTATGAAATTGTTGCCGACGATTCAGTTGCCGCAGCTACCACCGGTTTCTGCTGGAGGCGGTATGACGGGAATGGATTCCCGTCTCCCACCCGGGATATCATTGCCGTTCAGCCCTTCGGATCTCCTTTGGCGATATGGACCCACGATGAGCTTCTCGCCAGCGGCTCATCCACCGCCGAGTCCCTTGCTCGACTTCAAGACACATCTGCCCACCACACTTGGTCAGTCAATTTATCGGGGATCGTATGGAATGCGTCTGGGATCTGTTGTTGGGTTGATTGGCCATTGTTCCTTATTGTTGCTTTCGTTGTTTTAGCTTCTGACCCGAGACTGTGGTCCAGGGAGGATGTGGCTGCCTTTTTGCGTTGGGCTGAACGAGAGTTCGACCTGCCGCAATTTGACATGGACATGTTTCAAATGAACGGTAAGGCTCTCTGTCTTTTGACAAAGTTCGACCTGGGGGAGAGGTGTCCTGGCGCGGGAGACGTTCTCCACAATGTCCTGACGATGCTCGCACGTGACTTCAATCAGCTTCAGAGGTGCCTACCTAGCAGTCCTGTCACTCCCACTCGGCCGTCGGCCTATCCTCTTAGTCCTCATTCGCACCCGCCGACGCCGACGTGGGTCGAGAATCCCTACGCCGCTAATTTGGCCTCCCTAATGTCGGCGAATTCGGTGACACTGTCCCCGGCGCCCTCGGTCGACAGCCAAGCTGGCTCCCCGGGACACACGGAGAGCGCGCAGACCCAAGTGTACAAGAGTGAATCCGACGAGGATAATCAGCAGAGTAGCAACAGTCCACCGGCTACTCCCACGGCCTTGGCTGCTCAGAGACTCAGTGAGGTCTGCGTCAAGGATCAACCCAGTCCCACGTTTCCGCCGCAGATGATGCCACTGACTCCTGGTGCGTTCAGACCGAGTTCAACCGCAGCACGGGAGTTCTTCCCCAGTGATTCGCACGAGCCAAACACCAGTGAGTACAGTTTGCTTTGTTCCTTAGCTCTGTAGGCGATCTTGTTGCTCTTGTTCACCCGGGTTCTTTTACCTCTTCAGATGGCAGACTCCTTTGGGACTTTCTTCAGCAACTGCTGAATGACCCCTCTCAGCGATACACCCACTACATAGCGTGGAAGTGCCGAGAAACTGGAGTTTTCAAAATCGTCGACCCACCCGGATTAGCTCGTCTATGGGGAATTCAGAAGAATCATCTTTCGATGAATTACGACAAGATGAGCAGAGCACTGCGTTATTATTATCGGGTCAACATCCTCAGGAAGGTCCAGGGCGAGCGTCATTGCTATCAGTGAGTATCAGCGCCGGTACTCGTACCCAGTTCATTTTTATCCAAGTGAAACGCTAGTTCAACCTTCTCTCTTCTTCTTAAGATTTCTGCGCAATCCCACCGAACTGAAGAATATCAAGAACATCTCCTTGCTGCGCCAGCAGATGCGGATAAAGTCAGAGCCCGAAGAAGATGGAACAATATCAACAATAGAACCGGAAGTCGACATGCCAACGGATCTCTCGATGTCCAGCATGAACCAACCAGCCAGCGAACCCCTGCCTCTACACGACCCTCCGGCCAAATACAGGAGTCACGCGTACAATCTCGTTAAAACTAATCAAGAACCGGAAGAGAGGAAGTGACGCGGGACCTAGCAGTAACTGCGCGAACGCTCAATCGTATAATTGGTCAATCGGCGATGAATCGCACCGTGGAGTAACTGGCCTTGCGGATGATGCCGTGGCTCTTCATTCCACGATTCGGGAGCTGATCGATCTACGAGTTAAGACTGACCACAGGGACACGGACGTCGCTCCTCATCCTGATTCTCATCCTGATCGTCCTATAGCTTTCCTAACTATTCTCTCAATATTCCTCATACCTCAATCCTCCAGATAATCGATTGACGAGATCAAGCCTTGAGGAGCGCGACGAATCTCGATCCGCGCTCATCCTTTCCCTCGCGCCCGTACTTCGCTCGACGACGAGTTCGCTTCTACACGTTTATTTGGCGCAGCAGATGCGAGAAAGTCCCTCAAAATCCATAAGCGGATATCCTCTTCCGTTCCTCTTACTGCCTGTGAGAAAGAAGGAGACAGTGAGAGAATGTTACAAGTGCAATGAGGTACGAGACTGCTCCTGAACATCCTTGATTGACAGAATTCACTTTTCTTTAGCGACATACACTAGGCTCTATGAACTCCAATAATTGGACGTCGAGCGTTTACCTCGTGACAAACGCTTCCGTGAAGCGGATCTCTCGATGGCGCTCTTCCTGGAGCCTCTTTTTATCCTCGACTTCTACGTCTAATTCTACTTCATACCACTATTTACTCAGAATGCTTACGTTACTCTACCCACCAGCCCACAGCCATATTCGATTACACAACGAATTTTGCTCAGAATCAAGACTCTGATACGAATGCGTTCGTTAAACGCATCAGGAATTGCGATTTAGGTCGAAAGTCATTCTCCTTTGGTATCTTGGTCTTCGTGTTTTCACTGAGCCAATGGTATCGCTTGATTTCTGCTTCCCGCTGTAACTGTTTTATCAGGTCTAGATGGAATTATTAATGGCGATTTTGTTCAAGGGAACAAACTTTGTGTCTTCAGATTTATTTTTTCTGTGCCAAGTACGAACCCTATTGTGGCTATCATTATCGTCGTCTTCATTATGATTCAGTATCGTTATCGAAGAGATTACGAGCGCGAGATGACGGTTAAACGCGATGCAAGTTAATATAATCGACTATATTCTAGTGCGTAGGATCTCTAATGTACATAAGTTACTACCACGTTATGAGGATGTATGTTGTGTAAGAAAAGGAACGCATAGACACTGAATGATTAAGTGAATAATGGTGCGTGTGAATATCATGAGTGAGTGACTTGATACATGCGCGTATGTTTCTGTGAGAGTTATTGAAGAAATCTATTAAAAAAGTAGGAAGAATTTTATGGAAATCCGGGGCCAGAGTTATATATAATGAAAAAAAAAGATATATATATATAAATATATATTTTACTACCAAAATTTATATTCGAAATTTCAATGTTGTTGGTGCGCGATTGTGGTTTACATTCCACGACCGGACTCGCTCTCCCGTTTGGCTTTTCTTCAGTCGGCACTCATTTTTTAAACTCCTCGGTACTTTTGTCTCGATTAATCAATTGCCAATCGATTAAAGATTTTTTTTTAATAATAGAGAAAGAGATGGACCGAGAGTAGCCGAGAGAGTGCGAGATACCGCGTTTAAAAAGAGGACCTTACTGTATTTTTGCACGTGATTCGAGGAGAGTGATAGTTTTTGAATGTTGAGTCATTTCGTATGGAGAATAATTAATTAATGAGGAACGCGTGAATTAAGATTAATAGGAATCGAATGATAGGAGAGCGAATGATGGAGGCGTGCGTGCAAGCTAAATAGAATCGAGACCTATATCTGGCTTCTTGTATACTGTGATCTCTATAAGGTAAACGAAATAAAGTTTAATGAAATAATTAATTAATGAACAACACGTGGAGATATATGATTAAGATTAGGACGCCGCGAGATGCACGTTTTAAAAGAGCATAATATTATGGAGATAAGAGGAATATATATATAGTATATACATACGTGCACACAAACACACACATCCACACAATACACACACGCAGATATGAATGTATATATCTTTAAGTTTCGGTTACAAAGTGTACATAATTTATACTTGGACGGACATAGGAGAGGATAGAGTGATGATTTATCGAATAGACTCCTCGGTGTGAATAATTTGAGTGATTAAAAGAATGAATGAATAATAAGAGAGGAGGAGGAGGAGGAAGTAATAGGCAAGGGTAGTTGGCAAATGACGATGATTCTATAAAAATGACGTTATGCGTCGAGTACGATCATCGTGTATAAAAATATGATACTTGTAAAATTCTAGAAATAGCGCCATTCTATTATGTATCTTGTTATGGGCCGATGAAGAATGATGGACATTGTAAATATAGAATTATTTACTTATTAAGATGATACATTTGAAAGCCTTTCTTTCTCATCGATTACCTTTTGACCATTTTCCATGTTTCGTTTTATACTAGTTTGTTTTTGTATAAATTATTACAATATCTTTGCAAAATTGTGCTTGTAGGCTTGTAGGTAATTAGTGATTTTGGGGGGGGGGGAGAGTTTTGACACAGAATTAAATGAAACTGAGGCATGATTAAATATGAATTATAAAATTTATTTTACAAGTTTTTTATACACTATATATTTATATTAAAAATGAGTGCATGGCTATATGTCTATGATGGATGAAAGAAAATCACATCGTCAGCTATTATAGCTGTAAGCTTTTTGGTTTTACCAGCTTCATCTGGCACTTCTCCATAGCTCAATCTTCCATTAATTAATACACGCTGACCTTTTTTCATGAAATTATATACAGTATCCCTTAAGTTGGGTCTGAAGACACAGACCCTATGCCAATCAGTTTGCTGCTTGAACTCTCCTGTAAAGATAAGTAATCATATAATTCTCCAATGGATTCAGCAACTTTATTTAGTATACTTACCATTGTCATATTTGTAATTGAAGTGGGTCGCTAGAGAAAAAACAATAACAGGCCGTTCTTCAGTACCGCGTTTCTGTGGGTCTGATCCTACCCGGCCTAAGAGAGTCACTTGATTCAAAGCTGAAATGAAGTATTTATACATGTTATTAAACAAAAAAATCTAAACCAATTCATAACACTCACTTTTTTCTATTCCATTAGTTTCATATGTTTCGTTCGTGAAGTAACGCGGTAATAATAATCGACTGATTTGCTTAGTAGTATCCACGATAACCTACAAAAGTAAAGTATTTTTCCACTATAATAATATAAGACGTACTGATTGTCATAAATTCATATTTTTTTCAATCAATTATAGCATACAAAATCTACACATACCTTCTGCTGAAATATCTTCATTGTACTAACAGCACTAAACAGAGATCTTAAATTCGAAAGTATTACAAACTGCTGATAGCCGGGAAAAATTCCTAATTGCTAACAATGCTCTTAAATTCTAACCTTATTCTTTTCACGCATCGAATAATGAATACAAAAATAATTTAGAGAAGAAAACGTAACACAGGAATTGTAGAATCGCTATCTGGTATAGGGCTGCTATTTTGGCTAAAGGCACTAGATGGCGATACTGTTTTTAGTTTTTGTTTCACAGAACACTAATAAATATCCAAAATAATATAATCTTATTAGTGCATTTTGAAGCTGAGTTGTTAAACTACTTAATAAAAATAATGGACAATATTTGTACCGTAAATTATTTTAACATTTTGATGTAATTCGTCCTATAGGGGAAATTCTACTTCATTAAAACATGACTTGACCTTCGATAATAATGTTGCCGCCAATTTAGTATCATTCTTTAATGGTTTATCTCCCATGCGGCTTGTAAAGTGTTGGTGTCGAAGTGTTTTTCCGGAACGTCCTGTAAACGTTAAATTGTGTTCGGTACTTGCGCAATTGGGTATAATCTAGGATAGCTTGACGCGGTAGTATGTCAGACGTTCATTGTCGTCTTTGCGCGAGTGATGAAGGCGTTTTCCTCGATATTTTCGCGGAAGGCAACAAGACTTATTCTCATAAATTGGAGAAGTGCCTCTCCTTGAAGGTAAGCGTCTTATTATTTTTTTTTTCAGTGTAACAATTTACAGTGAACACATTTGAATGTAGTAACGATCGAAGCTTAAAGCCGCGTCGAAGCATGCCTATGGGCATGACTAAAGGCATTACTACGTTCTTTTTTTTGTTGGAATAGAAACTCGTAATTGTAAACAATATTAAACGGAAGGGTTATGATTGAATCCAATATATTCACAATAAAGTAATTGAGGAAGTAGAATTATCAACAACAGGAAGTCCGTCTTGTCTTAAATGCAGCAGCCATGATAGCCTTTATGTTGTTTGTGTTTCCATAATATTTTTTTTTCTTTTTGCTTCTTCATTTTAGGTTGAGAAAAGTGACGCCTTTTCCACAAACCTATGCCACAAGTGCGCCTTTGAGTTGAATCAGTGTAACAAATTTGTGCAAAAGTATAAACAGGCTCGTCATACCTTAGCATGGTCCAAACCTACCCAACAAAAGAATCGTTGCAGTCTCTGTGCACAGACAAGCAAGACTGCACAGTTATTTCAACTTGCGAATGATGAACAGTCTGTTGATAAATCTGCAAAGAAGATCTATGAATGCTTCGAGCAAGATGTAAGTCATTTAAAGGATTTGTTTTGAAGTCGCATGTTTTTTTTAGAAAACTGGTGTATTGATTGATTGATACTTTTGTTTTACAGCCTCCAAAGATACATGTATGCAATCTGTTGATATGTCTGCAATGTCGGTACAATTTGGATATACTCTCCGACTTGAAGGCTTTATCTCTAAAATCAGTTGAGAAACTGAAGCGAATATCTGCAAATAAACTGAGTCTCTCGGCTTTATCGAAGGTATATCGGTTTGGCAAACTATAAAACTGTTGTTGCTCACTAATAAACTTTGTGATATGCTTATAACAGCTTTTCCGTTTTTGTTACAGACATCAACATTTGTGGTAAGTCGGAAAACTACGTCTATTATCCGTGACAAAATTGACGTAATTGAGATATCAGATACCGAAGCTGATTCGAGCAGCATGAAACCTAAAACACGTCGTACGCAGTCTAAACGGGCGACGAATGGTAATATTATTAAAACGAGAGCAAAGAAACCAAATCGAATGTGTGGACAGTGTCATAATACAATCAAAAGTGGCGTTGACATGTACAGATTTCACAGCACAGGTGTGACTGTATGTAAATTTTGCTGGAGCACGATGGATCCTTCCAAGACATCACCAAATAAAAAAAGAGCACAGGGTTCCCTGGAAAAGAAGAAGACAAAATTATGCTCAGTGTTCTTAACAGATGTAATGGGTGATGCATCCTTGAGAGATAACAGGGGTTACAAAATAGAAAAAGACGAAGAGGGTAATACTACATTTATTTTAATGGACGATAGCTCAGAAGAAGACAATTCAACTGTAAAAATAAAGAAAGAAGTAAAAGAATCTGTGCCCAGGCAGCTTAAAATGCGAGGCAGAAAAAGCAGAAGTGACATAGATGATTCATCAGTCAAATCTAAACCTATTAAGAAATTAAAGTCCGATGGTGAATCAAGTAAACAAACCTTTAATCCAAGAGTGAGAAGGTCTCTAAGACAGAAAACAATAAAAATTGAAGAAGTAGATGATATTGATTCCGACACGATTGTATCGAAAAAAAGAAATGCTCGTAAAGTACAGACACAACCCGAAAAGAAAAAGAAACCCACTAAAAGAACCTCGTTTTCGGATGATGACTTACAAATAATAGGCTCAAGAGTTACTCGAACATCTTTACGGGCACGAAAATCTGACGTTAGTCAATCAGAGTTATCGGCATCGATAAGTGGATCTTCTTCCGGTGAATGCGGTTCTCCGCGCCGTAAAAGGAAAAAAGCAGTTGATGTAATACCCATGACGGAATTGTTTGAGAAAAATGTAGCTGACGTAGTGAAGCTAAACACTCGTTCCAGTTCAATATCAAGCAAGGAATCATCGCCATCAGATTTCAAGAGTCTTGAAAAGTCGTTAAAATTGTCCACCAGCTCAAAGAAGAGTTCACAGAAGAAGAATAAATTCATGAAGAAGACCATTGAAAAATTGAAGAAGGACAAGGAAGAGTATGTCTGCACTATTTGCAACGTTGGCTACAAAAACAAACTCATTGGAATGACTCATGAACTGTCACATTTGAAACAGCCAGAAGTTACATTATGCAGAATACGACCGACAAGTAACTCTGACAAGATGAAGGTAACTGCAACCACAGAATCAACCAAAAGCAATGTGAACAATGATGTTAGTTTGGAGGAACAATCTCACGACATCAGTAGTACATCGGATGCTCTTCGTGAAAAAGTTAATCGAGAAACTGCTCAAAGTGGGTCTGATGTCATTTCATTAAAACAGAAGGAAGATTCAAGCAAGTATAAAAGAGTAGATGGTGAAGGTGTGGCTGAATCTAAAGATCAGGTTTCAACAGAGGAAAAATCAGCAGAAGTCGAACTTCCCAAAGAGAAAGAAGTAACTTCCGAACAAGAAAAGGAACTTGAAAAGTCCAAAGACGAGACGACGCAAAAAAATGGGAAGAAGAGAAAGTTATGTTCTGTGGTAGATAGTATAAATAATGCAGATGAAAAAGTAGAAGAAAATAATAAAGAAGCTCTAAAGTCCATTGAAGAAGAGTGCAAAACAGGAAAGGCAGAGTCTGTAGATGTTGAACAAGAAAAAGAGATATCGGAGGATGCTTTAAAGTTATCTGTTGAGGCAAAAGAATCGAGCCTAGATCCTGAACCAATCAGTCAAGCAGAAGTTATTGCAGATGTGAACGAGAGTAGGCATGAAGTGAAGAAAAACTTATCAGAATCGTTGAAAACGACAACAAAGGTGACTCCAACTGAAAATGTTAAATCAACTACGTCAAATGACATTAGTGTAGTAGAAGATGTTGTGGAAGCAGATATTCAGACGGAAGTATGTCCAACGATAAAAGAACTGTCTTCCAAAGATGCTCCGAAAGAGGCAGTAGAAGCTGATGAAAAGGAAAATGTTGAGAAAGGCATCGAAGAGAAAGAAAAAGTCTCAGAAACAGCACCAACACTTAGTAATTTGAATGATTCAATTACAAAGGTTCCTGAATCAAAGGAGTTAACAGACGATAAGCCTGAAAAAAATACAGAAGAAGATAAACACGTAGAAGAAGAAGATGATGATGAAGAAATCATAACAAGTATTTACGTAGCAGATGATGAATCCCCACAGTTAGAAGAAGATGAAAAAGAAGATCAACAGAAAGAAGAAAATAACAAAGAAGCTAGTGAAGACATTCACGAAGCGAAATCTAAAGAAAATGGAAATATTGTATTATTAGATACCAGTGTAAAGGAAGATAGCAATACGAACGAGGACACCAATAAAGAGTCGGTAAAATTAGAAGAAGTGTTAACAAAAATGTTTGAAGAAGAAACGCCAGTAACGAGAAATCAAGATAATACGCAGACTTCGAAACTAATTGACCAACGTGAAGAGGGCGTACCAGAAACTTTGGAAAATATATCAAAAGAGATTTGTAAAGAGTCCCATGAAAATGAAAAGGACGGATCAAAAAACTCATCAATACGTTCCTCAGACCTTGATTTTCTAAAGGGAGAGTGTTTGGAGAAGAAGAAGAAGATTCAAGAAGAATATATTGCCTAGAACACATCAAATCCATCGAAATGAAACTCTCATGGAAATATGAACGAAAAGTAAATCAGTGCTCTAAAAGTGGCTCGTTTAACTAATTATATTCTTGATGTGATTGGTATATTGAGACTGTTGTACATGCGACATTACGAAAAAGAAAAGCGCGTTTCTTTGTGCAACATCTTTTTTTGTTCTTTTTTTCTCTGAAGTTTTTCCAATTCATTTTAAAACTCTTATAATTTCTTAATATTAACCTGAAACCGTGTTCTTCTTTGTATGCATACAATACTAGTTTTTATCAAAACAGGAAATATCGATGATAAAAAAAATACAGTGTGCGATTTTCTGGTTTTATTGTAAATACATACATTTCAATTATTCAAATATACCCTACAAATTTTGGTAACATATATGAAAATTTGAATGTACTAACGAAATAGAAATGATTAGAAATACATGCAATATATTAATATTCTAAGATTAACGATTCATCCTTGTTATCAGGAACATCTTCGTGGTATGTAAGCGAGGTTGATGTATCGGATTCTTTATTAGTGATGTCCTCCGATTTATCACTGATAACATTCTCTTCTCTTTGAGATCCTAAATCCACAAAAAATTTAACTAAATATTTGTAGGTTGTCTCAGTAAACCTTTACCATGCTTATCATCCGCATTTTCCTCTTCGTGAAGGTCCTGCCCGGAATTCGATTCTGGGCTTTGTTGGATTGTCCAAAAGGGCGTTCTACTATTTTTCCACTGACAAATACTCAATATCGCAGTTACATCTTTCCGTCCGCAGAGACAGATCAATTCATTATATCGATCGATAGTCTCGTGGCCTAATAAATTCGTAGTAGACAGGTTAACGTTAATACATATTATAAATAGATTAGAAATGTGACCTTTTGAGATCCCAGCTATGCATCGAGCCCTATCAGCCTCGTCCATAAGGCCGAAACTGTTGTAGAGTGTAAAAGCGTACTCCAAATGAGTTGTAGCCAAATTCGGATGACCCTTTAATGCAGAAATATTAATTCCTTAGAAGAATAATTAATCTCAGTCCATGAAAACACGGTGAATTATATTCTGAGAAACAAACTCGATTTAATAAATATTCCCCAGTATAATAATGTGCCTGTGCAAGCTTATGAGACAGTTCATATTTAGAAGCGCACTCTCTCAGCATTCTAAGATGTTTTGTCGTGTTGAAATCGTCATCCAATTCCTAATTAAATGCCAGACAGGAATTTACTATAAATTTAAATGATTAGCAAATAACGGGCTTAACGGACTTTGTAGACTAGGGCCAGTTCCATATGAGCATCGCAAAGACCTTCAGGATCAGGTATTCTCGTAGTTATCGCAAGGAACTTTGATAAACTTTGTAAAGCCTGCGCCATTCTTTTCGCCAATCGTTGAGTCTTGCCGAGTTCATAAAGAGCATTAGCGATATATCCATCGTGTCCAGCTGCATTGAACAATGAGGTCAGTTATCTTTAGAATAATTCATTAAAAATTAATTACTAACAATCAATGGCTCTTTTCAATGCGCTCTGACAAGTTTCCGCAGCTAATTCTGGATCCTCCTTGCGGTGTTGCTTCGCTAAATTCAAGAGAACTGTGTACAAGAGTGTAGAGCATTCACGGAATAGGTTTTCTTGTTTGAAACCTAAGATCTTCGACGTGTTCCAAGTTTTGCCTTTTGAACTCTCGCATGCACTATTCAGATAGTCCAGGGCATCTTGTGAATTCTCTTCTAAGATATCGTATTAGAAAACACACGTTGATATTTTTTACAAATAATTATTCAATAAAAGTAGTCCGCTCGCGGTAACGGAAAAACTTTCACACACGTAGAGGTTAATAAAAATATATTTATATTGCAATTATTTATCAAGTCTTACTTTCGTTAACCAAAAAACGTCCATAGAGATAACGTATCACGGTAACAGTCTGATTTTCAAATTCCTCAATATTCTCAGCAACTAGCAGTGAGCTCTGAAACAGCTGTTCAGCTACCCACCACCATTCTGAAGTTCTCGATTGGAAGTACAACGCAGTTTCTAAGAGGGCTGCTGCACTCGTTATTGGCTGTCCTACAAGGTAAACATTAGGAATGTTAATTCCTAAGGAAACAAGTAAGATTACATGTCCAGTACCATTTGTTCGAGCTTCTACAGACTTTACTAAGCCTGTTCTCAGACGATCAATTAATTCTTTTTGATGTTTGAGTCTGGGTCTTTTCCAAATTATTGTACCACGACCAGCCTTCTCTCTTGCTTCTTCGTCCAGACGGAAAAGCTCTTGTAAATAATCTGCTACGTCTCTTAAATCTTTTTCTTGTAGTTCTAGGACCACTGCGTCGTAATGCTCTTTGCGGTGTCTGTTAAAATTGACGTCAGAGATGATATCGATAGCTTGCATCTAATTGCATAACTAGCCTAACCTCATCTAACGATGTAAGTACTTTGATAATCTTAAAAGAGTAAACAAGAGTATCGCAAATATCTTTTAACCAACATTTGATATCACTATGTTACAGAGAGAGAGAGAGAGAGAGAGAGTGGGATCTGGAGGAGAAAGGTACGAAATTGTCTCAAAGTCACAGCATCTCATCATTACCTTCTAACTTGGACCGGTGTCAACGTTGGCAGCAAAGATTTAAAATGTTCTTTCACAGCAGTAATTTCGCGGCGATTACTACTGGTCAATGTTTTTATTCTCTTTTCTTTGACATCCATACTTTAAAGTCCCTTTGGATATCTTTGTCAAGATTCTTATTTATTGTAATTTAATGTTGGAGTCTATTACTGTCAGCTGATGTAAAAAAAAAGAAGAGGATCGATTAATCAAAGGATTAATCCATTGTTGCGATTTCGCAGCGTGTCAGCTGCATAATTTATTGCTCAAGATAAATATAAAGGTAAAGCATAGGCGGTCAGACTACGGCGTATTATACGATCATATGGATCGAATTGGATCAATTTACAAGATGTACAAGATCGGGGAGAGCAAAACGAAGCTATTGATAAACTCGCTCAGGCCTTGATACCTGGTTTCCTTGGTTCCAGCCTGATCTTGAAACCCTCTGCTCTCTTCAGGATGATATCAGCCTGTAGCCTGAAGTCAGACTCCTTGATGTCAGATCTGATACGGAAGTTCCTCAGGATGGTCGAGAGGACAATCTTCAGCTTGAGCATGGCGTATTTACGGCCGACGCAAGATCTTGGTCCAGCAGAGAATGGTACAAATGCATAATAATGGCGGTTTGCAGTCTTCTCGGGAAGGAAGTTGTCCGGATCGAAATTATCCGGGTTAGGATAAATATTGGGCTGTCGGTGCATCTTGAAGGTCGTGATGACTACGGTTGCTCCAGCGGGTACGGTGTAGTCTCCGGATGCTGTGAGAGAAGAGATCCGAGGTGATGGATACTTTTGATACGATTATCAGTTGTTACAAGATAATTACCTAGCTTGAGATCTGTCTTCAATTCACGAGCAATTATTGGTACAGGTGGATACATGCGAAGAGTCTCCATGAGGCAACGTTCAAGATACTTCATCTCCAGGGTGTCCTGGAAAGTGGCGGGTCTGTCACTGTCGCCGAAGATCTCATCCAACTCCTGGATGACTCTCTCTTGGATGTCAGGGTGAGTTCCCATCATTGAAAGGAAGAAGCTGGATCCAGCAGCCGTAGTATCGTGTCCCTGGAACAGATATTATTTTTTTTATTTTTATTTTTATTACTGATAAAACGTTTTACTATCATACCTCGAACATGATGGTGTCGACCTGTTCCTTAACTTCCTCGTCGGTGAGGACTACTCCGTTTTGACCAGCTTCGATCAGGAGATCCAGGAAAGCAAGCCTCTTCTTCTCACCGACATCATTGTCATCGACGTCCAAGTCATCCTTGAGACCAGCAGACTGACCGAATGACAGTCCTTCGACTACAGTTGTACTGGAGTTCTACGACAACGATACAGATTTCTTTATTCTGTTCCAATTTTAATTTCCATGTGGACTTCAAAAGCAGCACACCTTGGACTCCTTGCCCTTCGCAGCAGCCTTCATTTCTGATTGGATAGTAGCCACAGCAGGATTGATCACACTGCGCTTGCCAGTCTTGTACTCTTCCTTCTTACGCTTGATGACTCTCTTGGTGAGCCCGTGGATGATTTCAAGAAGCTGAATTTGATCCTTACCGTATTTGGTCAGGTTGAACAGCCAGTCAGGTCGGAGCCAGACTTTGGTGTGACGCAAGTGAAGAATGTCGCACATCCTGGAGGAAGAGGAAACGATCAGGAAAGTTATTCGTCGACATTGGTCCAGCTGACCTCATAGTGCAATGATCAAACTAACTTCATGACGGCCATGGCATATTCGAATCCACTTCGTTCCTGGGTGGTCTTAGAGACACCCATTGCAGTTTCCAAGAGGATCTCAACAGTCAGTTCAGACATGTAATCGTGGCAATCAAACTCCTTGCCTTGTTCCCGACGCATCTTCTCAACGACGGCACGAGAGTTGGCATTGAAGAGGTCGATGAAGCTCTTCAGGACGTTCAAGTGGAAAGTGGGCGCAATCAGTTTACGGTGAGCACGCCATTTTGGTCCTGAAAGAAGCCGTGGGTTTCCTTTGGATATCATCGCTATACACCTACTGCAAATGTGTGACGCACAGCTAAATGAAAACAGAAGTTATTGTGCCTGATACGCGAGAGAAAGTCATGCAGTCTCGGTGCAGTCTCCTTCCTGCCTCGGTGCCCCTCGCCATCGACTTGCTGCATGAATTTCACTCTTGGCTCTCGGTGCTATTCGTTACATTGCATGATTTCTCATTGACTCCGTAAGAACACCATGTCTTTATGACTGTGCGAATTCTTTTCAGATACCAGGAAGGAAAAGGAGGAGCGCGTGTGCGTGTACCAGTCTGAGAAAGCAAAACAAGACAACACGCGATCCGATCCTGATTGGTTTCCCGTACACCTCTGCTGCAGTAACGAGTTTGCAATCCCGGAAGAAGTTTCTCGCCGTTACTTTCCAGAGGAAATCGTACTCGCAATACATAATCACCATAGCTATAACAGCGGAAGGAAAACATACCCGTGGAGATGAGGAGACCATTTCCAAGCCAAGGCTTGAAGAATCTGTACTCGTCGGATTTGTCGATGTAAACGTGACTCGAGAGGATGATCTCCACGTCACGTGGGTCCATCAGGAAGATGACAAGCTTAGGTCCAATCCATATCTTGATCACTTGATCGAATTCGAAGGACTTTTGGTAAATGTTCTTGAAGATTGCTGTGAGAAAAGCGTAAGAGGGTCAGTCGTTTGTTTCGTCAGAGGTTAATTCAATAATCCAGGATCTTTCTGAAATCCTACTTCCGCTTTCTTCAGGACTTACTGTCAGAACTTCCAATGAAATCCAGAGCATTTCCAATCACGGGGTATCCTTGAGGGCCCGGAATCTTCTCAGCGAGTTCCAGGAGATGACGACGCGAGATCCTGAAGTAGACGTAGTACAGTACCAGGGCTGGGATGAGGAGAGCAAAGAAAACTGTGGATGCCGAAAGGCCAGCTGCAGCCACTGCAGCCACCGATCCCGGTACCACTTCAGGAGCAGCAGCACTACTCATTTTCACAGTACCAATTCTCTTTCTGAAACCTATTCGCAACTTTACGAACTTTTCCTTATGACAATCGATAATCCGCAGCCAGACACCCACCTTAATTTATGACTCAGTTTAATGAGTTTCAGTCGATGAACCACCACCGGACTGTCTGGACTTCCTGAGCTCCTCTGGCTCTTATATCGGCGACACAGCCGTACCTGCAAGCTACTCCCTTCCATTTCACCTTGGTTCACGAGGTTCACGCAAATAATTCATAGATGTATTGGCGTTCTATTAGAATCGCTAATAGATGATATCAGTACGCTATTAGACACTTAATCAAGTACATACGTCGATGGAAACTTGGTGACTGCTTCCGAAAATTGACAGTCATCTACAAGCGTCAATCTTTGCATTTCCTTTATTTTATGCAATATCGATCACCTAACGAACAGCTCTTTTCATAAAGACTCTTGATGACCTGGTCATTTTGAAATTACCTATTACATTTTCGTTAATGTTAACGGGGTGCAGTATATTCGTAATGCGAGTATGCCTGCCACGTGAATTTCCAAGTGACTTGACACTCTTAAGCAGAAAACAATGACAGAATTTACATAGTCTGGGATCCGATTTTACATGATTTGATGGAAATAAAAAAAATGGTGTAAATGAAGTAGCCATAAGTATTGTCATAAAGAATTCTTAAATAGATTTTATGGTATAGCAGGGTTATGGAACAGAGTGATTTTATAACGTTATAAAATAAGGTTTTTAATGATTGAGGCCGTAGATCGATTATAGATTTTTTGAATGATCTGGATAAGGACTCAAGAAATGGAACGACGTTTTTTCTTTAGTAGTCACTTTATGTTATATTGTAAAATTTTCTTTCTGGTAAAATCAATCTGTAGTTTGAACTTCGCTCATTATCATATCTCACGTACGTTTCGTGGGAACACTGATAACTGCTTATAATCGGCGGATATCCAGGTCGTCATATGATGACCTGATGATCTGGCCGATGTACATAAACACATGCTCTTACACTTTAAAGCCAGACTGTAACTAAAATTATATTGTTTCTTTCCTTTAGCATTCGTATCACGTCAATGCAATCGTCGTTGACAAATTATAGTACAAAAATTCAGTTTCTTTGAGTGGAACCCAACTTTATGAAATAAGTAGATCTTTATCAATTAAAAGCATCAAAATTATTCAATCAAAATCGGCTCCATTGGAACGATATAAAATCTTTGTTTCACGGCGGAAAAGCATGATAAGGCTTAATACTGAATCTGTAACCTTAAAAAAAAATGTTAGAATTAACTTTTTTCAATGATATTTATAATATGGGACCATGAATCTCATGATTTAAGCTAAGACAAAAATCAATAGAGTATGAAAGAAAATTATTTCATATGAAAGCATTTGTAAACTTTCGGACTGGGTCGCGGTCAAATATTATTCAGTTATTTTTTTAATTCCAATTCCTCAATTCATATTACATATTATAAATGAATGATAATTTAGTTGCAATTTTTGTCGTTGAAGGGGCAGCACCTCCTGGGCACGTGCGAGGAACCCATCATTAGCGATTCCGCAACAGTTCAATGGAAGAATTCGTTGGAGTAGGACTTAACGACAGCCAATAAGCGCAGTGTCAGTAAAAGATTCCAGCAAAAGGGTCGCACGAAACGCGAAGGCGCCAAATGTACTAGGCTTATATTATATCGTAGACACGACTGAATAGGTTTATACACTCAGGACACAGATCATATTAAATGATTAGGTGAAAGTAATATCTAAAGGCCATTAGTTTAAATTATTAATATTATTAAATTAATCTCTTCGAAGATATTTAGGGCCGAAAACATCCGGGCTGTGGCGGAATTTTTTCACGAACCTAGTAGTTCGATATATATAATAATAATTGTTACAAATAATTATCGTCACCTCCAGACTACATAGTACCTATCGAGACTTAGCCTTCTAAATCTGCAAAGAGATTAATTTAATAGTTTGAATTATTAATATAATTTAAAATAATAGTCTATAGAAAACATTTTCACCTAATCAATTAATAAAATTAGGGCCGATAATACACTCCTCATAAACAGAACATATTTTCTCTACACAGGATATGTGGCACCATCTCTTTGACAAACCGTGAACCCACGATAGAGAAATCAATAAAAGACTGGTACAATTAAATTTGTATTTACTTATAAAAAGTTATTTTTATCCAAAACATTATGTATGTGAATGCTTGAGGATAATTTCATAATGCATACAAATTGCTGAGACTTGTAAAATTTGCCATTCGGTATGGATGACTGCATTCGCCATAGTGTTCCCGAAGGACGAGGGGGGATGTATAAGGAGCTGCACATGGTCGGTAGCTCCCATTCTTTCGAGAGCCGGCCCCGCAATACTGGTGTCTTGGATTTCTCCAACCTATCCAATTTTTCTTTTTGATCCTTTTCTTTTTTTCTATCTTTCTTCCTTTTATCAATATTCACTTTCCTCTTTTACATCTTTACTCTTCCCTTTATTATCAGCTTCTCAATTCATGAATTTCTTTATCCTTTTCTTTTTATTCTTATTTACTTTCTTCATATACTCATTATATATACATTTCTTCATTTACATCTTCCTTTCTCCTCCTCTATTTGTATTTGTTTAATCGTTATTCTTTCTTTGGTCCTGTTGAGCATATTTAGTCGAGAAGTCATATAACGATAGTCACCCTGTTAGAGTAGCTACACGCATATAGGCCTTGGTGACACCGTCGGGAAGTTAGCGGCAAAAGGTAAAAATCTATATGTTTTTAATGTATAAAAATTGCTTCTTAAATGCTCCTTATGTTTTCCTAATTGTTCCGCTGCTTTTATACAATGATTAAAAAATATTAATTAGGACAGAAAAATATATTTTTCATTGCTATTCCAAATAATCAAACAGATTCTCATATGATTTTCTTAATGACTTAATTCCTCTCAATTTGCTCCATTTTGCTCAGCAATTTGTTTTTAATTTCATTAAAACATCTTTAAATAGCAAGTAAAATTTGATTTTCTCTTGGATATTAACAGTTAGAAGTCAGAAATCCTGGCCAAGAATATTTAGAAGTACGAAAATTGCCCAAAAATGTGTTCGCGCAACTTCGTCGCGCAGGACTCGCGGAGTGGGGGGGGAGTGGGGGGACCAGCTCAGGCAGTGCCCAGACTCGGAGCATTCATTCTTCCTCGAGCCGGTCTCCTATACTGGTCTCTTGGAAGCACCCCTCTTATCTTTTACCAACCTTCTTCTTTTTCTATATTTATTTCTTTATCCTTCATTCTTTACTTTCTCACTTATCTCTTTCCTCGTTTCTTCTCTACTTTTAAAACTCTATTCCTTACTTTTCTACTTTTTGACTTCTTTATTTCTATCTTCATTTCTGATTTCTCGTTTGACTCTGTTCCCTCTCACTTTCCATTGTGCTTGTCTTACTTTTCTTATATTTATTTCTACTTTACTTCCTTATTTCTTTATATTTCATTCATTAGTTTCTGATTTATCTCTTTCATTATTTCTTCTCTACTTTTATACCCCCCATTCGTTACTTTTCTATTTTT
>NW_014333831.1:3721-11141 GCF_000341935.2 Cephus cinctus | reverse complement strand
TGCGACAATATTTTATATGGAAATCAATGAGGAGAGATGTAAAATATCATGTGAAGCATTGTGATTTGTGTCAGCGAGTGAAATTCAATAATGTATGTATGGAAGGCGAAAACGAAATGGTTGCCGCACAACGTCCGAAGGAACTTATAGCAATAGATTTTTATGGCCCGTTGCCTAAATCCATTGGTGGAGTGCAATATGTTTTAATTGTTTTGGATGTGTTTTCGAAATATGTTAAACTGTATGCTATGAAACGTGCGACGTCAGCGATGACACTCAAGAAAATATTAACCGATTATGTACCTAAGGTGGGAAAGCCCTGCGCGATATTGTCAGATCATGGAACTCAGTTTACGGCGGCCAAGTGGCGTATCACATTAGAGCAATCTAAAATCAAAGTATTGTTCTCGTCTATTCGCCATCCTCAATCAAATCCTGCTGAGCGAATTATGAGAGAAATAGGTCGATTGTTTCGAACATTTTGTGCAGAAAGACATACATCTTGGGCGAAATATTTAACGAAAATTGAAAATTTATTAAATATAACTAGCCATTCAAGTACTGGTTATATACCACATACGTTGCATTTTGGAACGACTGTTGATGACGATATCATGTGAATGGTAAAATTTCCATCGATGATACCTGTGAATCATGAAAAAATCATTGTATTTGCACGTGAACGGTTACAAAGTAGTTATAAAAGTCGTTTAAAGCAACAGACCAGTAAATCTAATACACTCTTGCGAATAGGAGATTTAGTCTTACTGAGGGTACCTCATTTGTCAAATGCATCAGACGCGTTCACTCGAAAATTCTTTCATTTGGATGAAGGTCCCTAAGGTATTATAAAATGCCGTGGCCCTAATGCCTCTGTAATAGCTGATAGGTTAAAAAACGATGTTATTAAGGGCACTTATAATGAACTAATTTAAAATTATACTATAGTCAACCTGTTTCGAGCGATTGAACTTAAATGTATGTTAATAGATACCTAATTTATGTGGGCTTGATATCTATCAAGATAAATTCTGTGGTCATTTAGTTTACCACATTACATTGGGGATTGTGTCAATGTAATGTGAGGGGGAAATATGTAGCGCGGCAATTGTATTTACGCGCCGAATTGATTCCAGATGCCAGCACATTCGTGTCCTCCCACTTAGTATAAATTTTAGTAGCTTCGCGAAGGGAAAAGTCTTGCTCTTCCCATTTGCCTGTAGGCATTGAATACGGAAGCAGCAGGTATTTATAGCAAATAATATAGAAATCGCTTATTAGGACGTTACTCTATTACATTTGTTTTTCCATCACTCTGTTAGGTATTTGGGCCATTTTCCCGTGGTCAACACAGGATTATTTTAAGCGGATTGGATTTTATTAGAAAAATATAGCACGGAAAGGCACGAGGTGTTACATCTTGGAATCTACTTGGTTACCGCTGACTTAGAACTATCATGTCTACACATGAATAGTCACCACGAAACTTCAGTCAGTATAATCTTCGATAAAGTGTGTGTGCGTTAATGAAATTCGATAATTTGTTTTAAATCATATTTATCTAAATTGTACTCGTTCAGTTTATATCCGCCAATCTTCGATTATGCATTGTCGCTCGGGGGTTTAAAGCGCGTAGTAGTGTCTTTGATATTATCGTGTTTTATTATTAGTGTCTAATAGAATAAGTGTTATATTACACGGTTACGAAATTCACGATCATTATACACTTCAAATGGATTAATTCGATCACGAAAAACTTTCGGATAATTTTGTCGCATCGCATTCACTTCACGCACATCGGCGATGTCGTCTACATCGTCGACGGAATCCATTTTGACTGATTTTGACAGCTGGTAATAGCAGTATAATAGTGCCCTTGGCCGCTATTATAAAATAGCGCACTCTATTAGCTTAAAAGTTCCTTAAGAGAGACTTAAGAAGTGGTATGAGTAGGAAACGTCTCTAATAGACGTCTCTTATAGCGTCTTATAGCGTCATTTTTCTATAATAGTGGCTTAAGAGAGAGGTATGAGTAAGGTCTCTCTTACCTGCTGTCTTTTAACGTCTAATAGACGTCTCTTAACGCTAAACGAAAGGTATGAGTAAGGGTCAATGTGTTTACGAAAATATTGAAACCGGTAGCAGCATATTTAAGAAAGGGCGGGTTAGCTTCCGTTTACTATCTCGATGATATTCTTATCATCAATAGATCTTCTGAGAGATGTGTTCGTAATATAAAGAAGACAACTGCTCAAACAAGAGCTAGGATTTACAGTGGAACCTCTCATAGCGTACACTCTCATAGTGTACGAGGGCGGAGCGTCGGGACGCAGTAAGTTGGTTGAAGGGGGATTGATCAGGGCCGTCGCACATACACTTCAAAAGGGCGCTTAAGAGGGGTGACCGTAATTTTTTTAAAACGTGTTTTGGGATATGTTTCATTTGCGCTTCAATGTTGTCAAATTTTTCATATTAAAAAATATTTTATTTTGTCAATAAAATTTCTTATAACATGATAACATCTAATATGTACAACGCGTATTAAAAGCAACTATTTCGTTAAAAATAATACTCTTTAAACACATAAGTTTTCTTTTTCTTAATGTAAATAAAGCTTTGATGCAGCGGAGTTTTTTTTACGGTTTCAAGAGTTTTTAAGACTCCTTTTTTTTATCGTTCTGCAACGCGACTCTAATCACAGAGCGAATTTTTCTTAGCTTGCAAACTCTTAGGATTACAATTTTTCTCTGTTCACAGCGAATAATTGATTTTTATTATATGTAAATAATTACTTACTTTTTATATATACGATATCCACGATGTTATACGATGTTGTCGCGGTTTTGTTTACAACATCTCATACCGGCACAAGCGAACACGGGGTCTGCAGTCACGGCACTGCACGAGTGTCAAGGAAGGGGAATGGTGGGGATAGCAGTCGATCGACTACAGCCGGTTCTGGCTCGCGATTGGTACCTCAGATAGCGTAGATTGTCTCCCTGTTACGTATGCTATGAGAGGTTCCACTGTATTATTAATGAAGAAAAGAATTTCACAACACCTACGCAGCGCTGCAGATACTTGATTAATTTTCGATTTCACTAAGATGTCTATAGAATTACCAAAAGAAAAAGTTCTACGAACTCTCGAATTACTGCGAAAATTTAGTAAACTTACTCATTACACGATAAGAGAATTTGCAGTCCTCGTCGGTACCCTAATCTCGAGATGTCCGGCTATGAAGTACGGGATGATTTATGTGAGAGGTTTTGAGAAGGAAAAGACTTTGGCGCTCGAGGCCATCAGCAATCATTTTGATGGAAAACTGTACCTTTAAAAAAGTCTGACAAAAGACCTTAGCATGGTGGAAAGAGAATATCGTTTGTGCTAGCGCGGCAATGAGTGAAACTTTTTTTCTATCTTGAGATTTTTTTCGACACCTCGCGCACCGGTTGGGGCGTTTTTTGTAAAAACCGTAAAAATCACGGGTTTTGGGACGACAAAGATTTAGCGCTACACATAATCGAACTCGAGTTAAGAGCGGCTTTCTTCCGTTTAAAATGCTTCGCAAGTGACTGTTACGTATATCGGCCTTCATTCCGAAACAGGATAATAACGTAGCCGACAGTCAATATAATTGCAGACTCGGCACGTTACCCATCGCATTGCCCGTTTCACCTACCCAGCTGGTTAGTCGAGTGCATTCCTAACGTCTTAACGATACCTAGAGCATCAGCAAAATATCGACTATATAAGCAGCCAAAATCATGGCACTGACGCTCAGAAAATCATTCAGTTTCACGCGTAAAAGATCGGACTGCACATTGTCACTCGTGGCTCGAACCGTTAGAGTATTAGATTCAGTGTAATATTCGCAATCTGGCCTAGGTACGGATTCGTTATTACATACCCTAGGGAACAAGCTGGATTGGTTACCGGGCAAAATTGAGCTGCATAAACTGGTCTTTCCAAGTAACGCACATACTAAATAATTGTCTGTTCCACCAAATTTCTTTTTGCCTTAGCCTCACACGTAATCAGGTTTTGTAATCGAATTTCACAATTTTTTTATCCCAGTATTTCTCATAACCGAAACACTGTACACAACAATTAATTGAAACCTTTTAAATTATTTGTAACAATATATCGCAAATTCACATTTTACTCGCGTCTTAAATATCTACTACCCATCCTTGAACATTACAGGGAATATCTATCCACGTTGGAATAACAAGTCGTGTTTCAACACCTTAAACGAGCAGCAAACCGACCATTAAGTGCATTCTTACCGCTCGGAATTCACTCAAATATTATTCACGTTACCTCTGGTCGTTCCTTTTCTTTTGGTTACTTCTACATTTTTGTTATCAAATTTAAAGGCCTCGCTAGCCACGACGGCCTACGTAACATGACATAAGACATAGTAACATCTTATTACGCATAGACAACACGACAGCAATTGCTTACATAAATCGATTGAGAGATAGTCAATACGAGAATCTTAGCTCCCTGGTCAAAGAAATGTGGCAGTGGTGTGAGCGGAGAGACATTTGGATTCAGCGTCGTATATCCGATCGGGTGACGACGTCGAGGCCAATCAGGAATCGCGAAGATTACAGCCCGAGATAGAATTTCAGCTCTCACGTAGAGCGTGTAAAAGAATAGTAGAAATCTTTGGCCGACCGGAAATTGATTTATTCGCCTCGCGAGCAAATACGAAATGCAGTAAGTATGTTTCGTGGCGCAGAGATCCCGAATCCATTGTAATCAATGCTTTCACTCTCAGGTGGAGACGTTGGCTTTTCTACGCTTTTCCACCCTTCTCTGGTATTTTCAGAATGTTGAGAAAAATCGAGAGGCAGAAATCTTGCTGAATAGTAGTTGTGCCGTACTGGGTGGTTCAGCCGCGGTTTCCCTTATTTTTATCTCTGCTTGACGCCGAACTAATTATATTCAAACTAGATATTAATTTAATTCAATCTTCCTGCAGGGAGACACATCCATTGTGGGATCGCCTTACGCTGGTGACTGCGAGGTTGTTCGGGAAGCGTTTATCAGGAGAGGGATCCCGGTGTAATCAGTCGACATCTCAATAGCATCGTTATCAAATTCATCGTTACGCCAGTATGATTGTAGGTTAAAAAGATGGTGGCTCTTTTACTCTGCCAAAAAATTTGACCCGTTTAACGGCTCCGAAAAAAATGTTTTATTATTTCTCATTGAAAAATTCAAAAAAGGCGCCTCATATAGTTTTTTAAACTACTATAGATCCGCGATTTCACTAATTTTAGGACCCGAGTTGGGGAAAAACGATAATATTCAACGCTTCTTTAAGGGCATAGTTAAACTGAGACCGGCAGCAACCAGATACGATTCAACCTGGGATCCCAAGATTAGTTTGAGATATTTATCGACGTTTTATTTAAACGAAAAGATTACTTTGCAAAACTTAACTCTAAAACTGGTGACCTTGCTGGCAATATCCACGGGACATCGAATGCAGTCTCTGTCTCTTATTAATACGAGAAATATTTACCGGACAACCGATAATGTATTGGAAATAAAAATTCCCAATATGATTAAAATGTCAGGTCCCGGGACAAAACAGCCGGTTCTAAGGTTACCGTGCTTTACTCAGGAAAAACCGGTCTCTGTGGCTTCAGTGTTACTAAGTTATTAAGAGAAAACTAAAGAATTGCGAGGATCAAAAGTTAAACTGTTTATTTCTTTTAAGAAACCATATAGAGGAGTTGGAATACAGACTTTGAGTCGATGGATAAAGTTAGTTATGTCTAAAAGTGGCATTGATACAAACGTTTTTTCGGCATATAGCACTCGACATGCGGCGACGTCGGCAGCAAACGTTAGGGCGTCAATATTGACGTAATTCGAAAAAGTGCCGGGTGGTTAAAAGACTCAAAGACATTTGCTCGATTTTATGATCGTTGTGTTTCAACGGAAAACGTGCAACGTCTTAAGGTGGATCCTGGATCTTTATGGTTAAGCCTATTTTTATAATTTTTAGTAAAAAGAAATAAAACGGCTTATCATAAATATATCCGCCGTAACTATTGGTTCGGCATGAAAGTAATGAGACACTCTAGAAAACTCCACACATGTTCTTTTTTAAATTAATTGTTTTTGACCATATTCTAGTATGTTGTAGAACATTCTAGATACTTTCGCTCTGTGGGTATATGTATACAATAGAATATGATCAAAAACAATCCTATTCTAAAAAAGTCATGTTACATTTTATCGAATTGCGATATTAGCATTGTTGTCGCTTTATTCGGTTCGTGATTGGCTGTCGGTGTCGTCGGTCGACGAGTGTCACAGCATCGGCGCTTCGTGTCCAAGTTCACGGCATGTATCTACATAATACCAGAGATGAATAGTGAGATTGCCAATGGGCCAAAATTCTTGAAACCAATTTTATTTTGGAGTAAACGCGCCACCTGAGCGGAGGGCCGTCGAACCATACCCACGTTTTTGATTGGTCAAGCGTATGTATCAAACTACTCTAAGCAAACTTCAAACGTGTATAACAACTGAAATATAGTTTTCCCAATCTATACGTCACGGCAACTAACTATCATACGTGCATGGTAACGAGTCAACGTGCGAGAGTCTCGGGTTCGAGACCCGATTATTATTAATTTTTTTTTATTCATGAACAATGCTTATTGAATCTATTAATTAACTTGGAATGTAGCAAATGCATGATTATACTATACTATATACATTTTATTATATTATACAGTCTTGTCTATTTTTATGCCGTTGATACGTTCCACAGAAAACAGCATATAAAAAATATAGGTAGAAGGAGGAACTCGGAATTTTCATGAATCTTCAAAACCGCATTAAAAAGCCACCTGCAAATGAATTTTACCCAATGAAATGCTATATGTAGACATATATTCCCCATATAAGGATCGCGAGGCACACAATACATGGGTATGTCCAGGCTATTGACATATAGTGTGGACTACGCGATTCCTACCTTAGATTCTTTGAAAAAGTGACCGCTCAAATAAACAAAGAGAAAATGAGGTGGCGGCCAATCGTTCTCCTTTTCTAATGTTCCCATTGCCTATGTTTTCTATACTCTCGTACTACGGCTGCTGGTTAGAAGAAGATAGGGCTTTGCCACTACCAGTCGCTATCTTTTTCTTTCAGCCGACCATTTTTCCTATGTCTATGCGTAGTCCATACTATATGTCGATGGCTCAGTCTATTTGTACTCACAAGGGGAGGAAACGGTATGGGAAATGAAGTTCCGAATGAGACTTCGTAGTGATGAAACCTCATACCATGCTCAAGTTCTACAGACCAATGGGCAGCCAATTCTGACAGAGCCCTAAAGTTCGTATGGGAACTTATGTATTTAAAGGTGTAACTTAGCTACAAGTGGTTT
>NW_014333831.1:0-694 GCF_000341935.2 Cephus cinctus | reverse complement strand
TATTGACAGATAACTACAGGTGACAGGTAATGACATTTCACGTATGAAAATATTGGCAAAAAATAACTTAATCGCTCTGTAATATTAGGGTTCAATCGATAGGATCTTTCCACCTTTATACAATCTACAATTGTTATATTCACTACAATAATTAGGAAGCAATATGTTTAGTTCTTAATAACTTACCAGCATTTTCAATCCATACAGCCAGTCGAGGATCGTTTTTCTTTGGGAATCTGTACAACCTGCAGTTCGTGGCTATTTTGCTTCTCATACAACCTCGATAGGCACAAAAATCGTACACTCGTTCCTTTGCTTTTTTATCCATACCTGATACTCTTATAATTATTTGCTGTTTGCTTCGAAATGTAGAGCGAGAAAAACTGCCACTTTCGAGAAGCAAGAAGCAAATGATGAAAACGCACGGGAGTCAAAACAAAGTATAAACTACCCTTACAATTATCTGTAAAACATTACAAAAAAAAAAGTCCCTTGACTGTGAGGCTCCCCGAGCTGCGCTTTCACGTAGGGTAGTGTTGATTGCCCCCGAATTATTTAAATTATTAAATTATTAAATAATAAAAACAATATAAGTTATTAAATTTTAATTATTATTATTTAATTATTTATAATTCTTACTTATTTTTTTTTTTTATATAATGAATGTATCGTAGTTATTACTTATTTATAGATA
>NW_014333830.1:15529-15991 GCF_000341935.2 Cephus cinctus | reverse complement strand
TGATTGTGCTTACCTTGATTCTGCTGCTTACAGTTATTGAAGATGTCTGTGGTGGAGAAGAGGTTGGTTTTAGGCAGAATGTATATATATAAGAGCAAAGTTAGTGAACACATGAGTAGAATTTATTATAAATGGTGCACTGAGAGTGAGCTCTACAAAAGAAATCTATTTTATAGCAAACGAAAACGATATCAACCGGTACTACGTAAATTAGCGGATTAGAATAAAACTGAGAAATTATAATATGTAATTAATGATCGGAGGAAAGTAAAACTGTACTGTCTGATGGACCAGCAGAGAATGAGTGTGAGTCTTGGAGAAAATTAGGGATGTTAGTTAGCGGGGGTGGATTGTTGGAGTAGGGTTAGGAATTATTGCTATTGGTTCAGCTAGAGGAATTTTTAAGGAAAAGAGCATGGAGTGGTTAAAGAAATTAATTCATTGGTGCTGGGAATTTTGGCG
>NW_014333830.1:14031-14778 GCF_000341935.2 Cephus cinctus | reverse complement strand
CATAGACCACGTACGTAGGATCTGATTTTCCACGCGGACGTAGCAATTGTAACAAGTCATACATATTTTAGCGGTGGGTTGCAACTTTTTCCAAATACAGTCATTCCTCCCGCAAGTGCTCGTAGTCCCGGGATGTTTTGTTTCCTCGAGCTCTGACTCAGCACTTCGGATGATTCTATCCAAGAGTCTCTCCAACCGTCCTTCGACAGCCGTCATATATTTGACGATTTCGTTATTCAAAATAAATATCCTCTTTCTCTTTTCCTCTTTAGCAAGTTCGACTATTATATTACCGACTTTGACATATGTATATGTATTATATTATTATTTTTCATTCTGCATGACGTAAAATGTTATTCGTTTTTCTACTTTTTCAGGCAAGGTCCATACCACGTTGAATACACCATTCTCGTCCAGTCTCGTGCGGGCCGTAGTAAGGAGCGGATGTGCTCAGTGCGGTGCTTTTGAAATCTCACGAATGAGTGAAATACTAAATAGAAAAATACCACTTAAAACAAAGATACAGTGCGATAAAATATTGGTTATCAAAGAATCATTAATAGAAAAAAAAAATACAATAATATATAATAATCATTGTTGGTGAAGAGCCACCCAAAAGTCCTGACGAAACCCTTAATGAGAAACTAACGACGAATGAATTTAAAGATGTATTCATCACCAAAAAAAGAAAAATAAATAACATAGACATGAGCTCTATAAAAAAGAAAAGGCAAGACGGGCAAAATA
>NW_014333830.1:11843-13420 GCF_000341935.2 Cephus cinctus | reverse complement strand
CTCAATTACAAGGTGCACAATATAAACCCAATGAAAAACACAAAACAGCCAATGTACATGATTACATTTAATGAAACCATCAAACTGAAGCAAATGCAACAAGAAATAAGCTATCTAGGATATACGAAAATCACGTGGGATAACTTCATAAAGAAGAGAAGGATCTCTCAGTGCCACAGATGCCAGGCATGGGGCCATGCTGCAACTAACTGTTACGCCAGGCCGGCCTGCTTAAAATGTGCCGGTGAACACCTAACAAAGGACTGCAAAAAACCTCCAACGGTACCAGCCATGTGCGTAAACTGCGGAGAGGACCACCCTGCTAATGCTACATGCTGTGTTGCATACAAGGCCCGATTGGAGCTGGTCGAATCGAGATCCACAGCGAGAAACCAGAAAAACGAACTATCAACAGCACCCACGCCATCAAGAAATCAACAACAACCGCCTAAAATCCATCTCTTCCAACCAAGAAACCTGCACCACATAGGACATCACTACCAATTCAAAGCACATACGCAACGCGTGCATCCTCGAGAGAACATACAGGTGGTAATACGAGTAACATCTCAGAACTATTACAATTAACCAAAGAAATTAAAGACTTAAATTAGTTATTTATGTATCTTGAGCGAACCTCGCTTGTTTTCGCCGCAGTGTGTATCGTAGAGAGAGGGGAATCGCTTCGCGGTCTCGGTTGCTCTCCCCCTCTCTCTACTGTACACGCTCAGGCGAAAACAAGCGAGAGTTTCGCGCAAGTTAAGTAAACAATTTTTCTACGCGAGCGGCCGTATCGGGCGATAGCGTGCAGAGTACGGCTCTTCATATAACCTCTTCGATTCTTCTGGAATTGCATTGGATCGAGCTTTTTCTAGGAGGTTATGTAGTTCATTTGAACAGTTATCATCGTCGTCATCACTAGACTCACTATCACTTAATACGCAGTTTTTATTCGCGTTAAACATGTTTGAATAATCCATTTTTAGTATAATAATTACACTTTTACACATCCGCAAACGTTAAAAGAATCTCCGGCGTTGATCGTGTTTATACTTTGTAACGTATATTCTTTAACTTGACCCGACACCGATAGCAAAACATACGGGAACGACTATCTGCGAGAACCAACCTACGTTACCTTCGGCCGTCCACCCGTCGTTCGTGCATCCGCAAGCCAGGCGGGCGCCAGCCAATTCTTTTTTCACCGGGAACTGACGAGCCGGTATAAACTGGGAGTTGGGATGGAACAGGCCCAACTCCACTAAGAACGAGAGCTCTGACGGAACCTATCAGACGAGGCGATAGCTTAACGGATCTTGACGATTTTTGAGGACGCGTAAAAATCGAGAAACGCAACTGGATACACGAACGGAAGTGGACGGTTACGTAAATGCACGGCCGCTCAGGCTGCCAGGTTTGAGGTAGAGAGGGTCGGAGTAAGAGCCCGGCAAATAATGCGAGAGACAGAGAGCGACGAACCGAGAACGGATCAGAACGAATCTTAACTGTCTATCGAGATCCCTTCACCAATTACTAAATTGGGAGTCCTCACCGGAGCTGGTACAGCTAATCCGTGG
>NW_014333830.1:9001-11778 GCF_000341935.2 Cephus cinctus | reverse complement strand
TGCCCCGAGACAGACTGCTTTGACAATAGCCAAATGCCAAATCCGAGAACTAATCATCCTGATTGGTCGAGAGCCTTATAACCGATAACTCTTCTATCTCCTTCGAGTCGTCCCTTTAAACCAAATCGAGAGCGTTTCTTAACGAATCGGTACGTAATTTTTGGAGATCCTCCACGGCCGCTTCCCCAGGGCATCGGGCGACAGCTGGGCACCACATCCTTAACTCGGGCAGGAGGTTCCTCTCCTGCCCTTAACCATATCAAAACTTCCTCCGCCCGCTCTACAGCCCTTTGCCCATCTCCAGCGGGGCGCTGGTATCTCACCCGGGCGTCTGCCGGTCCGTGGAGACGTCTCCGTCGGGTACTCTCCTCTGCCGGGCAACTCGGTACGTCGAGACTATCTCCCCACGGCAGATTCGAGCACTTCGACCTTAACTAAACAATGACGAAATCTTACGAGAGCCTTGACATAACTGTACGAATCAACCCGAGAGCGTAGCTTCTGAGCAGGGTGGCGACCCGAAGAGAACCAGAAATCGAAAACATCCGTATCTTGAGCGAACCTCGCTTCTTTTCGCCGCAGTGTGTATCGTAGAGAGAGGGGGATGCTCTTCCCCTCTCTCTACTGTAGACGCTCAGGCGAAAACAAGCGAGAGTTTCGCTCAAGTTACGTTAATAATTTTTCTGCGCGAGCGGCCGTATCGGGCGATCCTTTCTCCTTCTCCATTCTCCTTCTCCCCTCTTACACTCTCCTTCTCCTACATTGCTCCTCTCCGGCGCTGCTGCTGCCGCGTTGCAATGATAAAAGGTTAGTTCTCATACTTCTCTCCTGCGCTGCAATAACTGCTATTTCGGTGCACTAGATAGAAAATGAACAAACCTAGCGTCATTGCAGCGCAAGAGCGGGAATCAATGGCTTTACACATTTACCCGACTCTGCACGATGTTTGCCCGATTACGGACGCGAGCGCTGAAAAACATATTTAATATAAAGAAAATGACAATAGCCGTCCGAGAACTAAAAGCACAATTATTAGAATGCCAATCAGAAGGCGAAAAATTCCAAGTATTTCTAACATTTTGCGATAATCTCGATGACTGACAAAATAACAATCTGCAGTTGGAATGCAGACGGCCTCCGAAATAAAGTAGGAGAATTAATTGAGTTCCTAAATAGATTTAAAGTAGATATCATGTTACTTAATGAAACAAGATACGATAGTACGCTCAAACTAAAAATTAAACAGTACAAAGCTATTAGAGCAGACAAGACTAGTACAGCTGGGGAGGTTGCCATTCTGATCAAGAATAACATTCCCTATAAAGAAGTACAAATTAAGGACACCTCTCCTATAGAAAGTCTCTGTGTTAAACTAGAAAGTAATATACATATAATTTGTGCGTATTGCAGCCCAAGCAAAATGTTTACGAATAATAATCTTGATCATCTTCTTAGCGTCGGAAACAAGGTATTGTTGGTTGGTGACCTAAACGCGAGGCATCCCACTTGGAACAATAATAGAAGTAACAAAAGGGGTACAGCCCTACTTAACTATGTGCAACTAAATAATTGTACGGTGCTATTCCCTAATGAGCCAACGCACTTCCCTCATAATGGAATGACGCCGACAACAATCGACTTAGCTATTAATAAAAATATTAGTCATATATCGAATATAGAAGTACTCCAAGAATTAAACTCGGATCACAACCCTGTCACCATGTGCTTATCATCCCAGCGTAACGTCCAAAATAAAAGACTACAGTACGACTATTGTAACACGGACTGGAATAGATTCACAAATTTATTAGACAATAAAATCGAAATTAACTCGAATATCACTGCTACCAATAGTATTGATCAAGAAGTACAAAGACTCACTAGTAAAATACAATATTGTATAGAAAAATCGATACCCACCATAACTGCCCAAGAAGCTCAAGATAGATTACCGGAATATATATTAAATATGATCACAGCAAGAAATAGTTTACGGAAAATATGGCAAAGAACTAGAATCAAAGAACTTAAAGTAAATGTAAATCGACGTACCAACGCAATTAGAGCACAAATCGCAAAGTTCAGAAATAGTTGCTGGACTAAAAGACTGAAAAAATTAAATCCTAACGACAATTCACTATGGCGCATGACGAAAAATTTTAAGAGTGAATTTCACCCTGTTTCTACCCTTCAAAAACAGAACATAGAGGCAATAACAGACGAAGAAAAAGCCAACATGCTTGCATCCCAATTCGAAGGAGTCCATAACAATGATTTAACAAACAACATAAATGACCAAAGTGAAATCATTACTACATTAGAAAATTTTTTGCAAAATAACAGTACAGCTAATGAATGGGTTAACTTTATTACTTCTCCGAAGGAAATTACCAAAGAAATTATGAAACTGCCATCATGCAAAGCCCCAGGAACTGATAAAATACAAAACATCGTACTTAAAAACCTGGGTCGTAAAGCCATTGTCCAACTAGTGTACATCATAAATGCATGCTTGAAACTCTCGTATTTCCCATCGCATTGGAAAACAGGGAGTATTGTACCGATACTAAAACCGGGAAAAACCAAAAGTGAACCCAGCAGCTACAGACCCATTAGCTTACTCCCTACCATGGGTAAGCTTACAGAAAAAATTATACATAAAAGACTCAATAAGTTTGAAAAAGACAAAAAGATTATAATAGAAAATCAATTTGGGTTCAGAGAGGGGCATAATACCGTGCAGCAAATAACTAGAATAGTTAACGACACATGTATTA
>NW_014333830.1:0-8582 GCF_000341935.2 Cephus cinctus | reverse complement strand
ATCAGAGCGGGAGTTCCTCAAGGGTCAGTACTAGGGCCAAAATTATTCAATATCTATTTAAATGACATACCAAGATTCCCTAAAACTTCAACAGCACTTTTCGCAGATGATACGGCCATCTATGCTCACTCCTTTCATGCAATAGTTGCAGCTAAACAAATTCAAACGCATATCTACATACTCGAAAAATTTTACACGAATTGGAAAATATCATTAAATGTAACGAAAACAGAAGTCATAGTATTTGCCAAGAAATATCAAAATGTAAAAATCCTGCAACCCATCACAGTATATGGACACAAAATAAATCCAACATACTCTGTCAAATACCTGGGTGTCCACCTGGACCCTAAGCTAACGTTCAAGAACCACATAACGCAAGTCTTGAGTAAAGCGTATATGGTAAATAGAAAACTATATCCACTAATGGTAAAAAACTCACCACTCTCTAAGAAAAACAAATTGTTAATCTACAAAATGATACTAAGACCGATAATAATGTATGCTCATCCAGTATGGTGTAGCGCAGCACCAACTAATATTAAGCCTTTACAAATATTTCAAAATAAGTGCCTTAGATTAATACTATCAAAAGATAGATACGCTAGGATAAGTGATATGCATGATGAGACTGCATTACCAAAGATACTTGAGTATGCCAAAGAATTAGGAGAAAGATTTTATCGAGAACAATTAAACAACAATGAGCTCACTACAGGTATTACCGCAATAAGGCAGCACAGTATCCCGCCGGACTTTAAACACAAATTACCATATCAAGCGCTACCAATATTCAGGGAACTAAACTAAATGTACAAAAGTACGAAGATACAAAAATTAATTGTATAATCAAAGAAAATATAGGTTTTTTTTATCTAACAATTTTTCCTATCCACAAGACACGTACTAAAATTAGACAAAGTGGACAAATGCTGTGGAACCACATTATACCTAGAGAATACTCATGAATGGACACAAATGATCCGAGCACTAGGTTAAGCTTATTAAGTTAAGCAGGGGCTAGACTTATGTAAATTGTTACATAAGTGCGTGTATATATTGATATATATTTTCCATATGTATATGTACATTACGTTATTTGAAACTAAAGTATTAAAAAAAAAAAAGTTTGCGTCCGATCACTGAAGGTAAGCAACATTGGGCGCGGTCAGTACTTGGATGGGTGACCGCTTGGGAACACCGCGTGTCCTTGTCTCTTTTTTCCATTTTTTATTTATGCCTTACAAGTAATTGAATCACCTAAAATTTGAATATTTTTATTTGTTATACAACTTTAAATAGCCGTCCTTCAGCTTCTAGCACATTCCTTGATAGTCCGTATGAACTTTTTCATATCACCATTTTTTCTGCTTTTATTCTATAGTCTTTTCGGAGGTATCATTTCTTCCCACCAATGTTCATTTTAATCTGTAACTGAAATATTTCATGTTATTGGTATCATATGTATACATATAATTTTCGCTTTTTATTTCTCGTGGAAGAATGTTGATCGTCACAAATATATCCTTGTTGCACAATTTTATATCAAAATTTTTATTATTTTGTTATACAAAAATTAATAATAAGTACCTGAAGAGAATCCTGATCAATATTAAAAACATCATAACAGTAAGCACAGTTTTTTCTTTTTTAGAAATTACTTATTGGTAAAGTGGTGTCAAACTCATTTTTAACGTTGCAGAATGTGTGTGTAACTCCGGTTTGGGAAAGAAACTTTGTAAAAATCCAGTTATTAAAAATTTTCGTTAATGTTTTACTTAAATTGTAGATAAAAAGTCTAAAGTCCCTTTAAAGAGTACCCAAAATGTATGATTAAAACGTCGTATTTCGTTAATTACTATAAATATAATATACCCTTGCATTTTACCACTGATACTTTTTGACGCTTACACAAATCGTAGACATTAAGCTCGTTCTACACGAGCCAAGCTAAAGGCAATATTGGGCCGAACTTGCCAGTGCCAAAAATTGATGCTCTAAACTGTTGATTTAGTCACGAGTTGTTCCGCTTTGGCCTTTAGAGCAGCTGTCCTCGTTATCTATAGTAGTCAGTCGTTCTGTACATCAGTGTATGTGTATTCCATCACACGACAAAATAGTGAAATAGGCTGTGCGCTGTGGGTGATAAGATCACTTTGATCGTGTAAAAGAACGAAACAATCTCTGTCGAACATCAGAGCGAAATCAACATGTGTCTGCAATATCAATATCATGAAAATTCATCATAATTAATTTACAATAGACTCTGTCTACTCTTTCCTCACACGCATTGAGCAATAATAAGAAACCGAGTTCAAGTACTGCCATAACTGAACCTACTGTGTTTCGTGCCGACGAAGAATATTTTTCTTTTTTCTTCACTGTCTTCGTAAGAATTGCTGAAATCTCTGAATTAAGGCGCCTCTGGACCCAAACCAGCCGTCTTCAATAATGATGTTACAAGCGGGGAAACGTATTTTTCACCTTATATAGAAACTATGAACTTTCCGCGACGTACTTTAAATGAATTTGTTGCCTCATATGCGTTGGCTGATATAATAACGAAGCATAGATTTCGGGGAACAGATGGAAAATACACTGTGTCACGATCGAAATATCTAAGACGGCTGGAAAAAGTGAAAAATACGATCGCACTATTTGATGTTATTTTTTACATTTAAAGGTAATATATTCCGCTAGATGTTGTTTCACGATAATTTTATTACCCATCCAGCTATGAATCTTCAAACTTGCACCGGTTACAAAAAGAACACTTATGTATCTTATACATACTCCAGTCCATTAGAAACCGTCAACTGCTGTAGTAACATCCTATATTATTGTTTGTATATATTGTTATTTGGTTTACATGTTATTTCTTATAGCTATTTCTATTTTACCGAACTTTACTAGCTTATTTATGTAGTATGACGAGTTGTTTAATTTTTGGTTCTTTATTGTTCCTTATTTGGCTTCGGGTAAAAATTTGAAAAAAATCCCAATAATTTTTGAGTTTTTCTTAATCCTATGTGCTTACAAATATAGTTATAACTAACTGTATATACTGTAACGTTTGTCGATAGTGCAATTTCGTACGCTCCTTATGAGTGTACGAAATGGGAGGTAGGTATGTGCTCGGGGCTGGCCTCTTTAGGAATTTAGGCGACACAGGGTTAAATGGTAAAATAAAATAACACAAATTAATTAAATTATCGATAATCAGTACACTAGTTCTGTGACGTGTGTCACTTATAATCGCCTTATATAAATGTCGGTATAGTAGGAAAGGATTGTGAGGGAATCGTCCTATGTTCGTTTTCTATTACTATCTCTCTCTGACCTGTCTGTGAGGTACAGAGGATCTGCCTGTGTTGGTCCTGTAGCCCTAGTGGCGCTTTGCCTACCTATTGGCTATGGCACTGTGTACGACTCAACTAATCACGGCGCGGATAATAGATTAGAACAATATGGCCACGATTGAAGTTTCTGAGGTAGATCGCTATGTTCTCCTCAGAACTTGGACAATTTTTCTCTACGTGTAGGTCTAAGCGGAATAGCTTAATGCTAATGTTCCGTAGCCTTTCGACACAATTATGATCAGTAATGAAATGAATATGCTCTATCCCAGAGGGCATAAATCGAGCTTAACAGTATACGATTTTAAATGCGCTATCCTTACGGATTTAGTTCACACAGATTTGAACTGTACTCACTTGTCTCTACTGATTTTCGAGTATCCTGCTTAGATTGATTTGAAATGTCGCATTTGACTAATTGTAATCCTCTATCGGATTATTTTTCTATTATTTTCCGCGGATTGACTTTCGGGAGACGTTTTTCATCTATCGACTAGTGTTGACACTAGCCACGCGTCTTTGTTGTCTATTTGTAACGAGTGCGCTCTCAGTACAGGAGTACTGAGAGGTTGCTCGTTTTGTCACGTTACAATACATATATATAGGTATGTACAGATTTGTATTAGTGCATAATAAGCTGATGCGGTAGTTTGTATTCAATTTTAAATGGCGCATTATGTCTATTGATAATTCCAATATCATTGAGTATTGGGAGGTTTTTAATTTGTTCATTATAAAACTGTTTTGTTCGCTCGCGTATTTCATCGAGGACGTTTTTTATGTTTGTCTGCTTTCTTATTTCTCTTCTCGTTTTATTTTGGATGATTTGTAGCTTTTTAATATTAGTTTTACAGGTATTGCTCCATATCGGTGCTGCGTACAATATCACAGATTTAATGATTGCCTTATACAATAGTAGTTTGTTTTTAATACTAAGTACGCTTTTCTTACACAATAGGGAGTGGAGCATTCCTTTTATTTTTTGTACTTTGACGCGTATGTTATCTGTGTGTGCTGCATAACTTAGCTTATCATCTAGTAATACCCCCAGGTGTGCCACCCTTTTGGGTTGTATGTTTGCGTTGTTTACATAAAATGGAGGTAAGGTTTCCTTGTTCTTTCTCCCCTTTTTGGGTATACAACCAATTCTGTTTTTGTTTCGTTAATTTTAATTTTCCATTTGGCACAGTGTTTTGTGATGAGTTCGATGTGTTTTTGGACATTAGTTTGCGCTACCTTTTTGCTCCACGAGCTAGAGTAGACTGCGGTGTCGTCCGCGAATAGTGCTATTTGTGTTTTGAGTGTTTTTGGTATGTCATTGATATAGTAGAGGAAGAGGACTGGTCCCAGGATTGAGCCTTGTGGTACTCCTGCTACTATATTTTGTTTGAGAGATGGTTCTCCATTAGCTTGGGCCGTGAATGTTCTGTTGTAGAGGTATTGGTGAATGATTTTAATTAGATAGCGCGTGATGTTGAGAGCATCTATTTTGAATATTAGTCCTTTGTGCCAGACAGTGTCAAAAGCTTTCTCTATATCTAGTAAAGCTACCGCTGTTGATTTATTGATATTGAAATTTGTACTGATGTGATTAATTAGTCGTGCAAGTAGATAGACTGTGCTGTGGCCTAACCGGAAGCCAAATTTTTATGATTTGGTTATTGATGTTATCGTATGTTTTTAGTCTGTTGAGTATTATGTTTTCGAAAATTTTACTTAGTGTTGGGAGTAGGCTAATTGGTCGATAATGTTGTGGAAAGAGTTTATCTTTTCCTGGTTTTTCGAAAGCCCGAACATTCGCGTGTTTCCACGTTTTTGGGAAATGGGAGAACTTGAGGCAGCTGTTAGATATGTGTGCTAGTTGCACTAGAGCTTTGCGAGGAAGATTTTTTAGTATGATATTCTGGATGCCGTCAGGACCGGGTGCTTTCTTTGGTCTCGTCTTTTTAATTGCTAGTACTATTTCCCTGATTGTCACATATTTGAGGAATAATGTTTGCAGGAATAATTTCTTCTTCTAGAATATCTCTATATTTTGAATTAACTGTGTGTCTTAAATTATTATTGCTCATATTTTACGTTAGGTGGTGGGCCTTCTCGAAGTTTTCAGATAGGGCATTTGCTCTTTCCTCATTACTAGTGGCTATACCTTGCGTGTTTGTTTGGTGAATACTTTAGCCATTTTCCAGATAGAGTTATCTTGAATTTTGAGAGTTTTTAATTTAGTTTCTCAGGAGTCGTTTTCAAGTTTTTTGATTTGCTTTTTAATTTTGTTTGGGAGATAATTTCGCAAAATTTTAAAAACGTTTGTCTTGTCTAGTTTGGCATAGTCTTTGCGCTCTGTTTCGTAGTTTAATCAGAATTTTTATGTTTTTTGGTAATTTAACTGCTATGGAGGATGTTTTGTTTAATGGAATGGAGGCTTTTATTGCTTTTTGGATTAATTCTGTGAGTTTAGCCACTGTGTTATCAATGTGAGTTTTTGAGTGTAGGTTTGCTTCTATAGTGATATTTTCGTTTAAGTAACTTGAGAATTTATCCCAGTCTGCTTTCTTATGCAGGAGCCTCATTCGTCGTGATAATAACCGGTAAGTGGTTTGAGTCTAAGTCATCTATAGTTTGTATTTTAGTATTTTTTGTGTTTTTGACTAAGGCAAAGTCTACTACGACAGGTAGTGCTTGATAGTTATATGGGTAGAGTATGTATGTGTCTGGAGCTAGAACTGAGATTGTAGAGTAATTTGTGTAGTTGAAGATAATTTTGCCGTTTTGATTCTTGTTTGAGCAGTGCCAGTTTATATGTTTTGCGTTAAAATCTCCTACGGCAATTACAGAATTAGCTGTATTGAATATTTTGTTTAGGTCAGAAGTTTTAATTTTCGTCTGTGGTTTTGCGGATGCTGTAATTATTACTACTGTAGATTGTTCTTTACTTTTATTGCATGTGATTCCATAGATGATGTCTCTAGAGTTATCTGGTGGCAGTCTATATTGTTTCTACAGAATATTGCTACTCCCCCTCCTCCTGTATTTCCTGGTCTATCAATTCTAAAGCACTGAAAGCCCGGGATTTTGCATTTTATTTTTTCTTTCAGTTTTGTTTCGTTCATAAGCAGGATGTCTATTTTTTGCTTTTCAAGCAAGTTCGCCATCTCACGGCTTTTATTTTTTAATCCATTCGCATTCCAATGGGCAAAACGAGTATTTTTGTTTATGTTGGTGTTATTTGTACTATGCATATTTTGTTATTATGCTGTAGAAGGCGTCACATTTTGATAGATAGTCGCGCTATATGTGACCATTTTTTGATTTAGTTCTTTGAACATACTCAGTATTTTTCCGAAGTCGCAGTATGTTCTGAGCTGTTGTATTTCGTTGACAATTCCACTGAAGGTAGCATTGTCATCGTTGTTGCTTTTAGTAGGATAGTTGGTGTTTGTGTGCGTGTCTTGTGGTGTGTTTTGGCATTGGGGGTATTTCGCTAGATTGTAAATGCTTGTGTTTTCTCTTACTGTAGGAGGTATTTTCGGGCTCTCTGTTGTGTTGATCCGGTCGTTGCCATGCGGCAGGTGCTTGCCGCTGGGGATCCGGGGTTGTCCTTGGTTCCTTTGCTTGTCCTTGCAGTCTCGGGAAAGCCTTAACGCATTGTAGGTCCAGCGCTGGTTTTGTTTGCTGCGGTGTACTCCTTGTCCTTGGCTGCCTTCTTTGCTCCAGCTTCTCGACATGTCTCTTATACACTATGCAGTCTTTGGCGTTGGCCGGGTGATCCTGGCAGTTACTGCATTGCGGTTTGGTGGTGTCCTGTTTATCGCAGTCTTTCGTGAGGTGCGACTTCGTGCATTTTACGCACCTCGGTTCTCGGTGGCAGAAGCTAGTTCCGTGGTTGTACGCTCGACATCGATAGCACTGCGTTATTTTTTTTTGGGTTTCTGTAATTGATGCGAACGAAGCAGATAAATTTTATGTTTCTTAGTTGTCTGACATCTGTTGTTGAGTCGAATGCGACGAAATATAGCGGGTATTCCGGGTTGCTTCTGAGGCCCTCTCTCATTTTGTGTATTTTCACAGCAGCAAAGCCACTAGCTTTGAAATCGTTGCTAATATCTTCTTCGCTGATTAGAGGTAGGCCTTTGATCACGAATTTTTTAAGTTTTTGGCTTGATGTGGCATATGTGTGGAAGCTTAGTTTCAGGCTTCCAGTGTTCGTGATAATTTGTCGAAGTCTTCTTTGGTTTGCGGGTAGATTGTTACCGCGAAGCTTAAGAAGTTGTGGGTAGTCCCCTTGTGGTGTTTAATTATTTGCAAGTGTATTCTTGCTTTGATTTCTGGGGTTAATTTCTCGTTGTTGACCACAATTGGAGAAATCTTTTCTTTTTTGGTCGGTGTTATTTCTAGCGACATCACCGATTCGTCGTCCATGTCTGATACGTCATCTCCCAAGAGTGCTTCGTATCTGTTGCTTACGGTTACTCCGTTGTTCCTTGGATTTTTCTTTTTTTTGCTACGATGTCCTCCTCTTCGGTGTCAGCTGGGCGCTTTTTCTTGTTTTTCCCCATGTTGCCATGGGTTATTATCTTGGTTTTTTTTTGGCACGGATAGCACGTGGCTTGTATTGCACGTATCTGTTTGTTGTCCTTGATGTTCCACCGTAGAAGATATTTTACTTGCTAACTTATACACACTATTGTCGTTCTGTCTAATCTTCATGTCTGCAATCATGCTTATGCAGCATCCTCCCTATCATCATGTCTGTTCCCAACTTCTGATCTGGGTCAGCAGGCGCCTCTACAGGGCATTCCCTTTTACGAGGATATTTAGCAATCAATTTTTCTTTTTATTCAACGTTCAATTCATGTTGAATCCAATACTTCCACCTGGATATCACCGAAGAATTGAAATGTAATTATTGCATTCTCGTTCGTTATTGATTTTCACGTACACCTCCAACGATTTGTGAAGGAAAAGTTTTACTTCGTTTTTTCTCTATTTAAAATGACAAGTCGATTGGGCTGAAGTAGCGGCTTCCGCAGTGTTCTACTGCAACTGTAGGAATTCATTCTAAAAATCTTCCAGGTGTAAAAAAGTATACTACTACCTCCTAGTATCAAGAGAATTCCAGTTACAATGAATTAAATATGAGTAACAATGAAGAGAATTCTATAATAAATGTCTTAAAGCTGATTTTCGGACAATGTGCTATCTTGGAGTACCGGTGGAGTAGTTCAA
>NW_014333829.1:2077-2266 GCF_000341935.2 Cephus cinctus | reverse complement strand
CCCAGACTCTCCCAGGCTGTCCGAAATAGTCCCAGACTGTTCTAAAAATATCCCAGCGTGTCCCAGACGCTCCGAGACAGCCCCAGACTGTTCCAAAAATATCACGGCCTGTACCAGACGGTTCCAGGTTGTCCGAGACTGTCCCAGACAGTCCCAGGCTGTTCGAAAATATCCCAGTCTGTCCCAGAC
>NW_014333829.1:1283-1901 GCF_000341935.2 Cephus cinctus | reverse complement strand
TCCCAGACAGTCCCAGACTGTTCCAAAAATATCCCGGCCTGTACCAGACGGACCCAGGCTGTTCCAAAATTATCCCACTCTGTCCGAGACGGTTTCAGACAGACCCAGACTGTTCCAAGAAAATACCAGTCGATCCTAGACTGTCCCAGAATGTCCTAGATTGTTCCAAAAATATCCCAGTCGGTCCCAGTCTGTCCCAGACTGTCCTAGACTTTTCCAAATATATCCCAGTCGGTCCCAGTCTGTCCCAGACTGTCCTAGACTTTTCCAAATATATCCCAGTCGGTCCCAGTCTGTCCCAGACTGTCCTAGACTTTTCCAAATATATCCCAGTCGGTCCCAGTCTGTCCCAGACTGTCCTAGACTTTTCCAAATATATCCCAGTCGGTCCCAGTCTGTCCCAGACTGTCCTAGACTTTTCCAAATATATCCCAGTCGGTCCCAGTCTGTCCCAGACTGTCCTAGACTATTCCAAATATATCCCAGTCGGTCCCAGACTGTCCCACACTGACCCAGACAGTCCCAGGTTGTTCCAAAAATATCTCAGTCTGTCCGAGACGGTCCCAGACAAAGCCAGTCTGTTCCAAAAAAATCCCAGTCGGTCCCAGTCTGTCCCAG
>NW_014333829.1:0-964 GCF_000341935.2 Cephus cinctus | reverse complement strand
CAGTCTGTCCCAGACGCTCCCAGACAGCCCCAGACTGTTCCAAAGATATCCCGGCCTGTAACAGACATTCCCACGCTGTCCCAGACTATTCCAAAAATATCCCTGACGGTCCCAGTTTGTCCCAGACTGTACCAGTCTGTCCCAGGCTGCCCAGACTGACCCTGACAGTCCCAGCCTGTTCCAAAAATGTTCCAGTCTGCCCCAGCCTGCCCAGACTGTCCCAGACAGTCCCAGACTGTTCCAAAAAAGTTCCAGACAGTCAATATCCCAGTCTGTCCCAGACTGTCCCAGACAGTCCCAGACTGTTCCAAAAATATCGCTGACGCTCCCAGACTGCCCAGACTGTCCCAGACATACCCAGCCTGTTCCAAAAATATCCCTGACAGTCCCAGACGGTTCCAGACAGTCCCAGACTATTCCAAAAAAATCGCAGTAGGTCCCAGACTGTGCCGAACTGTCGTAGACTGTTCCAAAAATATCCCAGTGGGTCCCATACTGTCCCAGACAGTCCCAGACTGTCCCAAAAATATCGCTGACCGTCCCAGTCTGACCCAGACTGTCCCAGGCTGTCCCAGACTGTCCCAGACTGTGCCAAAAATATCCCAGCCTGTCGCAGACGCTCCCAGACAGCCCCAGACTGTTCGAAAAATATCCCAGACTGTACCAGACGGTCCCAAGCTGTCCCAGACTGTTACAAAGAAATTACAGGCTATTCCAAAAATAGCCCAGTCTGACCCAGGCTGTCCTAGTCTGTTCCAAAAATATCTCAGTCGGTCCCAGACTGTCCCAGACTGTCCCAGGCAATCCCAGGCTGTTCCAAAAATATCCCAGTCTGTCCCAGACTGTCCCAGACAGTCCCAAGCTGTTCCAAAAGTATCCCAGTCTGTCCCAGACGGTTCCAGACAGTCTCAGACAGTTCCAACAAAATCCCAGTCGGTTCCAGACTGTACCAGTCTGACCCAGA
>NW_014333828.1:896-1567 GCF_000341935.2 Cephus cinctus | reverse complement strand
AAAGATTTTCTTCCTTTTTAAAAGCATCAATGAATTTCCATATATTTGCCTGAACCACTGAAATTATAGATGAAAAAGCCCTGTGCCAGCCTTCAACTGAATTATTCGTCCTGGGAAGATCATTTAACGTTGCCTCATACTGATTCCAGTGTTCAAGCTTGATTACTGGAAGTCTTCTCTGACCATGTCTATTCGAACGCCCCACGAAATTATCCTCAAAATAATCTAGTAAGGGACGTAATAGTTCTGCGTTTTCAATAAAAAATATCTACTCCATCAATTCCTGAAATTTAACAATGACATGTCCAACAGGAACAAATTCCAGTGCTAATATTTGACGCAAATTTAAACTGAATTCTGTGAAACTGTAATATTGAATTTTTATAAATTCAACTACCATAAAGCAATCACAATTGATATTTAACCAATGGATTTGACTCACGGAGGCTTCTATCTCCAAGAGTCGTATGTAACAACGTACATTATAGATGTGCGGAGTAATCTTTCACATGGTTCCTATTTTGCATATTACAGTCCTGAACAACTTCCGTCCAGAAAACTTTCGACCAATAGAAAAATGATAGAAAAGGACAGACGATCCTCTCTCGACTTGCTCTCTCTTTCTATTCCCGGTTCCATTTTCTGCGTCAACAGTGAACAGTCCAGTACTA
>NW_014333828.1:0-492 GCF_000341935.2 Cephus cinctus | reverse complement strand
CTATTCCCGGTTCCATTTTCTGCGTCAACAGTGGTGCAACCCTATAAAGGTTCAAAGCATTACCGTACGTACCGATGTGATACGGAAGTGATTGGCCTATTTAAAGATCGAAACAAAGTAGCGGGCAAAGGTGACTATCTTTAAAAGGTAAAAGAAGAAGAAGAAGAAGAAGAAGAAGAAGAAGAAGAAGATATTACGAATGGAAGAGAGCAAAGTGATTCTAGGAAATGGTTCTTAAATTATCCAGTAAAAGGATAAGCGGTGTCGATTTTCAAATAAAATAACGAACCTTTTCGAATCCGTACTTTGACCAAAGCACGACGGAGGCTCTTTTGACGTATTAATCAGATGTCTTTGCTTTCGCACCGCTTTGTCTGCTGAACGCAGCCAATGCGCTCGTTACACAACGTCGTAGATGATAACGTGCGCGCGTCGACGACATTTTCGAGATGCTTCAGCAGTCTCATGGCGGCGTAGTATAGCTCGGTACGC
>NW_014333827.1:2360-13876 GCF_000341935.2 Cephus cinctus | reverse complement strand
TGGTGGGGGTTTGTTGTGACGGCCAGAAGTGGCTTATAACTACTTCCGTAGATTTGAATGCGGTGAAGTTAAACGAATATTCATCCAGTAGATAACGATTCTCGAAGTTAAACTGTAGCTGATCTAATTCTGTTGATTTTTCGAAGCTAGCCATCATACGTGACTGATATTCCACATCGTCCACGTGTCAGGCTTTGCGTACGAGTGGTCCAAGACATTTGTCTGGCTTCTTTCCGCAAACGAGCTATTTACCAGGGACAATGAGACTTCAAGACTCGAATGCACTTTTTTATCGTTGGTAGTGCTTATAATACCAAAATCATCGACATCCTTACTAGCTTTTGCACGCCAGTCTTCGGTCGAAAATAAGTCCGATTCCTTCATTGTCACGTGATTCATCTCAATTACAAATGTAGTTTCGGTGAACGTAGAAGAATCCACAAAGGTTTGATCTTCCGTTGTAGGTACCGTGATATTTGTGTGGTCAGGCGCCGCATGTTTCAAGAAATTTTTCGGGTACTTCCCCTTCCGGATTCTGTTTGCTTGATTGGTTTTCTGTTGACGTCCATTAATTCTCCTGTTTCTGTTTCAGCTGTATGCAATTTCGCCATCTGAGCTTTCTTCACCTGCGCTTTGTTCACTGCAGCATCTTTTGCCATCTGCGGTTTCTTGTCCTCCGCGTCTTCTATCATCTGCGTTTTCTTGACCATCGAAGTAAACATACATATTTAATGTTCCTATCATGTCAAGCGAATGATGCTTCATAAACACATCCGCGCGGACCGACAGTTGGATTGTGGAGAGGACTCGATGTTTTACTTCGTGGAGATACGCCTTAACGTAACTCGATGTTGCATGCGGAGAGCCAGAATACGCTGCGACTCTTGTCCACAACGAAAATTCTTTGGCCAATTTGTATAAGCTTTCGTTAAATCTGGGAGATAAAATGGACTCGGATCAGGGGGCGTAAAAGTGGGTACAACTTTTCCAGCTTCTTCCTTTTGTTGCGAAACCCACTCTTTAAGGCGATTAAAATCGGTTGCGTATACATTACAAAAAAAATAGTACTTGTCGTGTAAGAATGGTACGATAGCCCTAGCAACCGTACTACATAGAATTAGCTAATAGCGCATCCTTCACGGACCGATAGCCCTAAGGTTGGAAGTATTACGATAGCACTATTACTAGAAAACGCTAGGCAATGGCATATCACAGTATATCGGAATTTGAACAGAATAGAACCCAGAGATAACAGTAATAAGACAATGGTGAATAAAACTAATATTCGCGAGAATGAAATATATAAGAAATCGAAGCAAAGTAAGACAATAGCAAATAGATACTAAGGTACGTCTCGATATTGAGAAGCAATAACAATACGTAAGTTCAGTGGCCACACTCCAGGATCCAGAAAATCACTCTATTAATTAGAACGTAATAATACTAATCTAAACTATACAATTATTGATTACCATAGGAAGAGAGACGATAATCATGGAATTTTCCCGATTACGAAAATAGTCTCAAATTAGAAGGATTCGAGAGCGATAACAGACGGCCAGATCCCCAGGAAAATTCCACGTTAATCGAACCTCAGAACTCACTGGTATTAAGCGAATTTTCTAAGACGTCTATTTACCACCACGGACAGCCAGCAAGAGAGCGATCTATCGGCTCGCGTTCGGTCGATCGTGAAATCCTCACCCTTAATGTAACGCGTTAGGCCCTCTGCCGAACTTATTCGCGCGCGCCATAATTTAAACGTGGTTAGGAGTCCCTTTACATTACAATAGGACGATACTCAAAACATCACGCTAGTAGATAATTAATATTGCGTTATCAATACTATTCTATTAGACTAAATCAACTGTTCCCCGACAAGGTTCCACGGCTCCGTTGCTGGATACGGATGTGGTTACTCCCTCGAGGTGCACGTTTCCCCATCTACGGGGCCGGTTCTCGACGGTAGCTTTTCTTCCCTGGATCGTAATATTAAGACAGCCTCCTGGCTTTACCTTCGGTAGCGTCCACGGGATCATCCTCCTCGCTGCTTGGCTTTAGAGGTTGGAAGGCGCGTCGTCCACTAGTCGCAGTAGCCTCGGTATTGCTGGCTCCTCGAGTCTTCCGGCTGCTATCGCTGTTGTTACTTGCTTTGTCAGGAGGATCTTGTACACCTTCTCCCGGCAACCACTTTCCATGTGCGAGGTTCGAGAGGCGCCTTTCGGAACAGAGTGCACAAGCCTTTGGCACGTACCATGCACTAGGTACGGCTGGGCCTGCTACTCTCGTGCCTCTTCTGCCGCCAGTCGGTAGGCGATACGGCAACGGGTCCTCCAACTCCTTCGAGGTGGACGTCACTAGGTGTTGGCGGCGATCGTCCATGTTCCCTTATGGCGTCTGTTCGGCGGTGCCTTGTGATTGTTGGGTGTTCTGTCTGCTCTTCGCTCTGTCCGTAAGGTCGCGTTATAAGAGAAGTTAAGATACAAAAAGAGGGTCAGTTTATACAAGATACTAGAAATTTTATTAGGATCCATGGAGTGTGTTCGCGTGATGGTGTTGAGAGTGTGTGGCGGTAATGCGTCACGCCTAAAAACGCGAGAGCTAACCCTTGAAATTGTGACGACAAATTTTGCCACGTCAGAAGATATACACATGTATTGTACATATCAGTGATGAGTGAGGAGATGTACAACACTACGGTTTTACTGTTGATGTTACAGATTTCACGTAGCCGCGCGGGTCATGATCATCGTTCCAGCCGATATTGCAGTCAGCGAGAATGAATGGATTGCTCGGTGGTGGGGAAAAAGTTGCCGCCCCTCACAAATTGTTCTCGACAAACAGGCGGGGCAGCAAGGTCTTCCGTCCAATCGAATCCTAAACATTTCTATGGAAGTAATGCGCAAACAAATATGTATTGTGACGTGATTTTCTTCCTCAAACCGCCTCGTAGAAAGACGATCCGATCGCACCACAAATGTGAGGGACGAGACTCTAAAGTTTTCCCGGGAAAACGCAAGAAGAAAATCGGTACAATATGAAAAGCCAAATGGGCGCCAGACGCAGCGTTGCGTCGCGTAACACACGAAACTCCCGAGAAAAATTAAGAGGACTCCGGCTAGTAGGAAGGAAATGGAAAGGTATGGTAGAGGGGCGGGGAACGCACAGGTGGTAAAGAAAGAAGATTGAGAAACCGCAAGATATTCAGTAACAAATAACAAGGGGGCCCTTTTATTGGGACTTATTAACGTAACAATTAACAAATCAAATAACCTATGGCGAATATAAATAATCAGTAACACAATACCGCGCGAGACGAGCTCCCATACGGGACACGCGAACCAAAATACGATAAGAACAAGTTTACACGATAGCTAAAAGGTCCTTGCGAGACACGTGAAACAAAGAGGAATAATTCGGCCTGTGATACGCGCTATTCCCGTGACCTACAGGTCTCGAGGCACGATGTGCTCTCGCGATACAATTCGTCGTTCGAAGAGAAGCGCAGGAATTCCGCTATTCGCGGCCGTGAATTCACGATACGTCCTGCACGATTCACGCAACGCGCGAGCTAGACAGACGAACGACGATAGGCGGAGTATGGTTCACGCAGTTATCGTCACTTAGACTTTCGAGTACCTGTATCACGCGAGTAAGAAAGTTACACACAGAATCGTATAGAGTAGACCGCGTAACAGGCTATACCACATAGAAAAAATAATATCCAAAAGAAACAGTTTTAAGATAAGGTCGCTAAATAAGTAATCCGCAGTTCAAATTCATGAACGTACGGGAAGCGTAGTTCATGGGTTCTTACGATCACGATCCAGGGTCACCGAGAACGTTGATAATAAACACACTTAATGAGAGAGACTATATAAAAGTTCACGCTAAGGCACGGAATCTTTTCCTCTGTCGAAACGCAATCTGCTCCTCAGTCGAAACCGGGAGGATAATTACGAAACCAAAATACGATAAGAACAAGTTTACACGATAGCTAAAAGGTCCTTGCGAGACACGTGAAACAAAGAGGAATAATTCGGCCTGTGATACGCGCTATTCCCGTGACCTACAGGTCTCGAGGCACGATGTGCTCTCGCGATACAATTCGTCGTTCGAAGAGAAGCGCAGGAATTCCGCTATTCGCGGCCGTGAATTCACGATACGTCCTGCACGATTCACGCAACGCGCGAGCTAGACAGACGAACGACGATAGGCGGAGTATGGTTCACGCAGTTATCGTCACTTAGACTTTCGAGTACCTGTATCACGCGAGTAAGAAAGTTACACACAGAATCGTATAGAGTAGACCGCGTAACAGGCTATACCACATAGAAAAAATAATATCCAAAAGAAACAGTTTTAAGATAAGGTCGCTAAATAAGTAATCCGCAGTTCAAATTCATGAACGTACGGGAAGCGTAGTTCATGGGTTCTTACGATCACGATCCAGGGTCACCGAGAATGGGCACCGGTATCGGGACTGACGAGACGTGATGTAGTCCATGGCGATGTTCTTTGCACCTTGGCTCCCTACTTTATTCGGGACTGGGCGTGACGGGGTGGAGGCGCCTGCTGGCGTTGGCGTTCTTCCACGCTCCCTGGCGTAACCTTCGGCTGCTTTCCTCCGACGATACTAGAGAGGATGACTTCTCTCTGCTGATTGCTTCCTCGGTGTTAAGTTGGCTCGACGTATCGCATGAAAGTTATTGTATTCAAAAAACCATTAGTCTAATCTCATTATATTTATTAATTGGGACCCTGGAGTTCTTGGCCGGTACAGTCGGATATTATCTCTCCCGAGGGATGGTACTGCGTCCCGTGATCAAGAGCACGCGAGTACCACATCGGGACATTTGTGGCGTTCAAAATTAACGTCACAGTATATTCAAACAAATTTCATAGTTATAAAAAATGCATAAAAATATTGGTTTTCACTCTTTACCTCTTATCATGCCAAAAATGAATATTAAAAAATGACTGGCGAAATTCGAAAAGTTCAAAGAGAAATTTTGAGATATCATAGATAAATATCTATAATAAATTTAATTTAGTATTAAACGAGCATTGTGGCTGAGTCAATATCCTGTCAAGATATAAGGCTGTTGGTTACGTGTTCGATCCCCCATGAAGAACTTTTTTTTCATCTTTTTTTTTCATTTTACTACAAAAATTGTTCAAGGTTCCTCTCTCGCTGAGGGGTCTGCTGTTGCTGTTACTACTGCCGCTGGTTCTCAGAGCAACCCTTCGAACGAAGCCGCTCATCAGATATTGCCTAAATATTTTTTTATTTGCAACCTTCAATTCCAGCGCCCAGTGTAAACTCGATAAGATTTACTATGTGAAAATAATTAGCTCACTTTATTACCTGGAATCAATAATCTTGAGAAGCAAATATGGAAATGAGCATTATCTCTGTCGGTAGTTGTTCGTCCACGTGGAGAACGGTGGGGTGAAAGTTCTTAACTGGTGTGCATCTTCATATTATTCTGCTTATATGTAAAGTAAGCGAAACGACAATAGTAAACAGTTGAATAAACGATCAAATTCTAGAAATAAAACTTCCGAAACAAGTAAAACAAATAGGTGTTTCTGGCGTCTGGCTAGTGCACCCGGTTACGAATTGGGAGCTCTATAGTTCGATACCCCTCTATGGAGAGCACTTTCTTTTTACAAAAAAAAATGTGCTTTTGCAAATGGTATTAACAGATTAAAGAGTATATCCAATTAATTTATTTATCTTATTACAATAAAGGTATAAACAACGACAACCTGCGGGCTTCCACATCACCCAAGAGGTGCCGCAGTCAATGCGTTTCCATTATTTAACGTAGCAGGTCCCCAGTAGGCCTATACTACGATGGACCTATACTGTTCTTCAAGGTTCCTCTCTTCCAAACTTTATGTTAAGCTTATATTAAATATTTAAAAAAAAAAGGTTGTCATCGGAATCGAACCCACACTGCCTGGAGTTGAGTTTGGACCGTGGCGCGAGGTATATCGTTAGTTGGTTATAATAGAGTTTCCCCTACAGAAAACACGCTCTTTACGATTTATTAAACTTTATTAGTTTTATTCACCAGTTTGCCATAAATATTGTTAAGGCTTTATTATTCAATTTTCGTGTTCTTTTCTAAATCTATAAATATTTATAAGATTTATAAAAAGTCTAGTATAACTTGTTTCTATTACCCGATTTCGTGTGGCCTGAGATCATCGGTTTGGAGTAAGTCCCTGTTCATCGCGGAAGTGGAGCTTGGAAGCCACTTTACATGGCCTGGATTGTCTCCCTGAGAAATCTTGAGTTATCTCATGCTGTTTAAGATTTCATCGGGATTCAGGTGCAGATAAGTCGTGTCGTCTCCTGTATCTTGTCCTCGTCCTTGGTTTTGTGCTGTCTTGTTCAACCCTGGAGGAGGTTTTTTCTTGGATGAATGTACTATAGAAGCCTCAATAATATTCTTTCTAAATAGAGACAGTAGGTGATATCTCAGCAACTGCTATTATTCTATTGTCCTCTCTTTAAGGCTCAGTCTCCTTGAGCGGAGTTTGGGGAGTAAGTAAGGGAGGAACAGTTTTTTTTCTTTTCTTTTCTTTCTTTCTTTTACTTTCCCGTGCTTCAGAGGCCTTCGATCCTTTGTGGGTTGTGTGGCAATGTATGGAGATGGCAGAGGATGAAATCCTAATAAACAAAAAAAGATCTAGAGATTCGTCTCCTCCTACCTCAAAAGCATTGATTCTTTCACCTCCCAATAAAATTTCACCTACTCCTCCATCCAATCTCCAAGAAAACATTAGATCCTAGTTTTCCAATCGATATTTAGAGGATTCAAAGGCGCCGTTCATTGTGTATATCTGTAACAGAGATATCTCAGAAAATATAGCTAAATATCATCCTTTCTCCATCGCGAAGAAACTAGTGAATTTTCAGGGCATACTATCTCTCTCCAGAAATGGCAGAGACAAGTTGATAGTCTCATTCGACTCTCATTCTAGCGCTAATGACTTTGTTACCTCTATCCAGCCTTCTGCTAACGATTGGTGGGTCTATATATCGGATTTTAAATCCACAAAAGTTGGGGTAATCAGAAACGTTGATACTGAGCTCTCCACAGACTGCATACTTGAAAGCATTTCCTCCACAGCACAAGATTCTGATACTCCAGAGGTTATTAGAATTGAAAGGATCCTCCGCACCGTCTTTCATTCTACCAGCTCTAAATCAAGAATCCCTTCATCTGCGATTAAGGTGGTGTTTGCGGGTGACACTCTCCCAAAAAACATTAGTATGTGGTTAGTTGAATGCCCTATCGAGCCTTACATTCCACCTGTAATGAGATGTTTCTCTTGCCAACGTTTTGGCCACGTAACTACCAACTGTAGGAGTTCTCTGAGGTGCGTTAATTGTGGGGGTGCACGACTATAGTGCATGCGAATCAGCCTCGCAATACTGCGTTAATTGCTCCAATCCTGGTTATAGGACAGACTCAATTAGATGTCCGGGTTTTATCCTACAAAAAAAAATAAGATAGATGATGGCCAATGAAGGAATCTCCTATAAGGATGCATGTATAAAATGTGGTGCTTATCCTTCAAAGACTAGTGATCCAAATCCTGTTCAGAGCCACGATCCAATTGAAGTCGTAGAAGGTCAGGGTCATACCTCCTCACCTCAGTATGAAGAACATCGCGATCCTCAGTCCATAGAGCCAAATTTAAACCCTGTCAGAACCCAGAATTCCCCGTTGGTGCCACTCTTTCAAAAATTCAAATTCTTAACCTTAAGGAATTTATTAATAAAGAGGTCAATAAAAAGATTGGTTCCATAATAGTTCACATTGAAGATAGCCTGATTAAACTTCTGAATGAGCGCTCACTTTCTGAAAACTCTATAAAAGAGCTTTTCAAATATAAAGTTCCAAAATTTTCTAGTAATTTGTATAAATTAGTTTTTACTGTTTCTGTAAGTTTTCATGTATTGAGTTCGGTGTTATAACTTATTTTAATTGGTATAGCTTACATCGCACTGTTCCTATTGTTACGTCCGAACCAGAATGGAGGCTTAGCCTGGTGCCTTTACCGAACAGTAGATACACACTACTCCTGGGAGTCACATCAAATCCCCACCACTATCCTAATGAGTCATAGAGCGCATCGCGCTCTGTCCCCCGCGCTGCACTATGGCGCCACCCCCTCGTCTATGTGACCAGCTCTCCCCTCCCCCTGCGACACAGTTGTGGACCCCCCACCACACGGCCCTGGTCCTAAGGCCCGAAACCACTCAGTAGCAGCGTTGCATGTCCCTCAGGGGGTGTATCACGGTCGGTAATTATGTAGTGACCGCCGGTCGGTAATTTTTTTATTATCCTAACGAGGTAAGTGTGAGCGGGGCAAGGTTAATAGGTAAGACCGGCTCCCCGATTCTGCTATGTCACCGTACCACCTCTGCGTGCAATACGCGAGCCGTGAGAACGTATGAATTTTTTATGGTGAAGCGGTTCTGAAAATCCTTTCATGTTATTGAGATGATATGGGAAGATAGGCGTAGAGGAGAACGAAAAGAAGAAAAAAAACATATTTTGAATAAATATATTATATATTGTAAGAAAAGATCAATTGTACAATTTTTTATTAAGAGGTCTGAAGAACTAGAGAGGGGCAGATTGGATGGGAGTAGAGCTGGGGGGGGGGAGAAATTGTTCTCACTAGTATATGCCGACGATGTGGTGTTAATGGCGAGAGAGGAAGATGAGATGAGAGGCATGATGAGGACGCTGGAGAGATATGTAAAAGGGAAAGGGCTAGAGGTAAACATAAGGAAAACAAAGGTGATGAGATGTAGGAAAGGAGGTGGGAGGTTTAAAAAGGTGAGCTGGAGATGGATGGGAGAGGAACTGGAAGAGGTAAAAAGGTACATTTATCTGGGGTATGTAGTTAAGAGAAATGGAGATCAGGAGAAACATGTAAGAGAGAGAGTGAAGAAGGGAGCGAAAGTTCTAGAATAGGTATGGGCAATTAGAAAAAGGAAGTTCGGAGACGATTGGGGAAGAAGGATATGGCTGTTTGACAAGTTGATTTGGTCGGTTGTAAGTTATGGAGTAGAAATCTGGGGGTGGAGGAAAAGAGAGGAGGTTGAAAGGCTGCAGGAGAGGTACTTAAGATGGGTACTAGGGGTAACAAGAAGAGTGCCAGGGTATATGGTAAGGGAGGAGGTAGGAAGGGAGGAGATGGAAGCAAGGGCGGGAATGAGGGCTTGGGGGTATGAAAAGAGAATAGAGGAAGAAAGAGGGGGGGAGCTAGCGAGAAGATGTAGACTGGAAATGAAGAAGAGGGTGAGAGCTGGAAAAGGCGTAGAGGGATGGGAAGGGGAGAGAAGAGAGTTTTACGAAAGTAGAGGCTGGAAGGTAGAGAAGGTAGAAGAGATGTGGGAGTCAGGAAACATGAGAGGAGAGGAGATAATGAACGTAGAAAGAAGGAAACAGAGGGAGGAGAGATGGGCCAGGATAGTAGATTCAAAGGGGAACAAGGAATATAAATTCGTTAAGGGGAAGGGGGTACCGGAATACCTAAAGAGGGGCTGGAAGGAGGAGAGGTGGAGCAGAGTAGCGAGGTTTAGGTTAGGGGATGAGATGAATGTAGGAATGTACTGGGAGAAGGAAGAAAAAAAGAGGTGTAGAATGTGTGGGTATGAAGAAGAGACGTGGGAACATGTATGGAAGGTATGCTCAGGTTTGGGGATAGACAGAGGATGGCAAGAAATGAGAGAGGAAGTGTTGGGGGAGAAAGGACAGGGAGAAAGATGGTTATTGGAATTAGAAAGGATAAGGAAAGAAAGGGGGGAGATAGGGAAGGAGAATTAGGCGGTGATTGGGAAAAGAGCGCCGGAAACGGAGTTTGGTAGGGTGAGAGAGGGAGAGAGTGTTGCGAGCGTGAGAGTGAATGAGAGACTGAGCCAAGAGAGTTTTTTCATTGGAATTTCTTTTTCTCTTTTGGCGAGCGAGGCAGAGGTGTATGAAAGAGCGAGAATGTAAATAGATAATATAGTATATGGCAATTAGTAAATAGGTTAACTTTGTAAAGTAGTTTTAAGTTTTAGTGTAAGCGGAGCGGGAGTCCGTGCTGTACCCCGCAAGGGAATAAATGGCATTAATTAATTAATTCTAATTATTAAGAGGTCTGGGTGGGATCAGGGAAAATGGGTTTTAAAAATTTATTATTAAAAATGAAAAAATAAATTACAAAATAAAAATTAAAAAATACATTAGAAATTGAAATTTAAGAAATAAAAAAACTTGTCACGGGACCCTGAAAAAAATAGATAATAACCATGTATGACATGTAGTATAAAATAGAATAGTTTAATACACACCAATTTGAAATCTCTCGAAATTTCACTCCTCGCAGGATTCGTAGTCCGAGTCCCTGCAAAAAAAATAGATGATTATATTATTTACGTCTGACACACATAAGTGTATATTGGTTAATTATATATATAATTGGTTAAGTGTATATTGATAATATATTATCCCAATTTATATATTAATTATAAATTGATTAATACATACCACTCGAAAGACGTAAGGGGAGGCATCTCAAAGAGATGCCTCAGAGCAAATATATCCTCCCCACCCCAGTCCTCCTCCTCGAAGAGAAACCAGCCGTTGTAGTGACGCCTGCTACACCGCTGGTTCCTCTTCGCCAGCATTTCCGCGACGGAAATATATCCACGGACCTGTAATAAAAGAAAAGAACACCTTATAATAAAGCTTTGTTAAAATACTTAGTGCACTAAAATAAACGTAGAAGACACTACACTCACCACGATCACAACTGCTGACATTGTCTTAGCAGGCGGCTGATTGCAACTGATGAGCTGCGCCGAGTTGGATGAATCTCTCCAGCTTACCCCCACGTGTACCTCCTAGAAACTAAGGGATCTAAACGCACACAGGAACGGGGTCCACTCGATGATCAAGGGCTCGTTACACCAAGGACAATAAAAAAAAATTCTGGATGAAAGCACCCTGGTCATCGGTACGCGTCGAGATTTATGATGAAAAATTAATTTTTCCCATACACCCGGTTACATGTTTTAAGATATGTTATAACCCCATTATTTAAAAAAAAGACGGTATGTATAACAGTGATAAATTTAGGCCCGCTTTTATTTTATTTATAAAAATCATATATTTGACACCCTTTACTCTTGTTTCTAGCCACTACCGTAGCATCATCGTCATCGACATCACCACCATTGACCATAACAGACAGCCATAAGGGATTGGACTGGTAAGTGTGATAATTTTAAGACTACACTGGTTTTTTATTTGGTTTAAACAGCTTTATTAAAAACACTGACATTTTTACAGATTATGGCGCCGAGAAGACCGGATACACCACCCTTCGGAATCGAGGGGTCCCTACTCTATATATATTATTCTACTTATGTAAATACGGCGATACGTCAAACGCTTCTTTCGCACAAAAGCGTCGTAGTACTCTCGGGCAATTCTATC
>NW_014333827.1:430-1588 GCF_000341935.2 Cephus cinctus | reverse complement strand
ACCGTAGCATCATCGTCATCGACATCACCACCATTGACCATAACAGACAGCCATAAGGGATTGGACTGATAAGTGTAATAATTTTAAGACTACACTGGTTTTTTATTTGGTTTAAACAGCTTTATTAAAAACACTGACATTTTTACAGATTATGGCGCCGAGAAGACCGGATACACCACCCTTCGGAATCGAGGGGTCCCTACTCTATATATATTATTCTACTTATGTAAATACGGCGATAATGATTGAATTGAATATACATTAACCTGTGTATCCTGTTTTACAACGTGAATATTGTACCCTACCACCACCACCGCCGCCATAGATCTTATTATCCTGCGCATACCGGCGATCCGTCAAACGCTTCTTTCGCACAAAAGCGTCGTAGTACTCTCGGGCAATTCTATCGTTTTTCCGCAAATCACCGCTAAACACATTCTGCAAGGAATGCATCCCAAAGCCGGATGAGAGGTAGTGCAAGAACATCATGCAGAATTGGCCGCACACCATCGACGTCTCGCTCTGAAGCTGCTGAGTATTCCATCGGAAGGATCGACAGTTTCGTCAGAGCCTCGATACGTAGTGATGATTCAGCGGTGGTAATCCGTAGCTGTCAAAGTAGTATCCATCTCCGTCGGTGTCCACGTACATGGCAACCCAATGCGCTCCAGGCTTCGTATGATCGTCCGTGTTGGCGACAATGGCAGCGGGTTTCGACCAGTTTCGGGGTATTCTATCAGCTGCGTAGACACCCGTCGTATGCGCCGATGTCCCGCGAAGACCGAGGTAGAGGTCTAGCGTGTTCATATAGATACTCCGTTATTCCGAAGCCAGAATTCCAGGCGTAAGGCGTTGTTCAGAGCGCAGGTAAACGACCCTCGTGATCCTTACAGGCGTGAATGATGCATTCGTAATGATCACGTTTCGGCGGAAAGTCCTCGTATGGTGAGTTATCGGGGGTTTCATCCAAATGTATAACTTCCCTTGCCATAACGGTCTGCAGAAAAAGTACGATCTCCGGACCTCGCGTGTATATGATCCGCGAAATACCGGCAATATTTCGGAGATTGGTGTATAACTGTCTGTACGTTACACCACCGTCGAACCACTCTAGACCGTGTTGATAGCGGGTCATGGTGTTGTTCTCGCTTCTGATCG
>NW_014333827.1:0-164 GCF_000341935.2 Cephus cinctus | reverse complement strand
TATTGTTTAGCCGCCGTAATCTACGACGATCTGACGCGAGGCGTCGATCTCCAGAACGTTATCGTACTCTGCGTATACGATACAGTTCACGGTGGCGCCCAGCGGCTCGTCGAAACGTACCTCAATTCGTACACTACCGTGCTTGATCAGGTTCCAGTGGGTGT
>NW_014333826.1:0-1170 GCF_000341935.2 Cephus cinctus | reverse complement strand
TTCTCTTTTCTATCTTGGCGGAGTCGCCGTTTCTCGATCTTTCTCTTTCTTACCTTGGCGGTGTCGCCGTTTATCAATCTTTCTCTCTTCTCTCTTGGCGGAGTCGCCGTTTATCGATTTTTCCTCTTTTCTATTTTGGCGGAGTCGCCGTTTACCGATCTTACTCTTTTCTACCTTGGCGGAGTCGCCGTTCCTATTGCCTTTTCCCTTCCGTTATTCCGAGCTTTCTCGCGGTTCCTTCAGATTTTCTAAGATCTCGAGTGCCCTGCACTCGCGGTGTTCTCCCCGGAGACCACCTGGCGCCCAACACTATTGAGTTCCTCGCGTATCGAGTCTTGTGAATATCGAAATCTCTTGAGAGAGAATCATACGGCGTTTTGTGTACGGTTCCCTACTTTCCGAATAGCCTTTATCGTCTAATTTCTTATTGGGACTTTGTTTTTTTTTCGGGGAATAACGTCGCAATATATATATGTACTCTTTTTGTAATCCCTAGTCTGACTATCGTTTTTTTTTTACACTTGTTACTAGAAATGGCGCCACGATCAACATTCGGGCGGGATGACGACGCGTTTGGGGATGGCAGTAGGAGGGATGCACCGTCTCCTACCCTGGGTGATGCGTTTTTCGATGCCCTACATACGGGGGTGTGCCTGTACGGGTACCTGTATGTCCGCGGCTACTTCGAGCTATGCTTTGACTGCGTGGTCACGCTGCCCGAGGACATACAACGGGAATACATGCCGCACACAATGCATTACCTCTTACTAGACACGGTAACAGAATTCAATGTAGGGCGTTGTGAACGCTGCGGCCAACGTGTCATGCGCGAGTTCACACCCAGCACATGTCCTGGGTGTGTGCTTTTTTACACAGGCAATAGGGTCACCCTGCTACGCCGGGGAGGGGGCGAGGTTGTACTCATCTCGCAATAACGACACTTACATATTTATCAATTAGCATTACATATATTATTATACGTTTTTACTTACTTATACATATTACTCCTACTTTAATTTTAACGCTATATTGTTATACTATTGTTATTATGATTATTTCTATTTTTTTTTATTATTATACGCTATTTTTTTTTTAAATATTATTCACTACTATTATATTAATATATATTGTAACGTATATTTTTTCTTAACTTGACCCGACACCGATAAC
>NW_014333825.1:20418-22657 GCF_000341935.2 Cephus cinctus | reverse complement strand
AAATAATAAAAATCAGATTGTGAAAATATGTAAATACAAATACAATTCCCATTCCTAGTTTTCTTGACTGTATTATTCCTCTATACGCAATATTTTATATATTATACTCCATATAAATATTTTACAGCGGTAGTAATTGCGAACAAGTTTTCAAAATTTTATTACTTTCGTTGTAATTTGATAGCAAAAATAATAAAATTGTAATGACAATACATATTTGCGTGATTATTATCACAATATTAAACAAATTTAGAAAAAAAATGCAAAAAAATTCATACAAAAAAAAAAGTTTACAAGCAGAGACTCGAACACAAAAACTTAAAAAGTCACAAGCCTGCATGTTCAATTTTTTTTACATCCAATTTTTCTTAACTGTTATGAGTAGTTATTGAACTTTATAAATAAAGTTTACAAAAATGATCAAAAAATAAGTAATTTAAATAATTTTTGCAATGTAAAATTCCTTTCACTCTAGAAATGGACATTGTTGTTGAAAACGATGTGCTATTGAAAACTAATATCAGAAGACATTAAACAATTAATGATTATTAATAAAACTAGGAATTTTTCAAAAAAGTTGATAAATGTGAAAAAAATGGAGTTTCACATTGAAAAAATGATGTTACTTATTTGTTGATAATTTTTGTAAAATTTATTAATTAATAGATTCAATGAGCATTGTTCATGAATAAAATAAAGTAATAATAATCGGGTCTCGAACCCGAGACTCTCGCACGTTGACTCGTTACCATACACGTATGATATTTAGCTACCGTGACGTACAGATTGGGAAAACTATATTTCAGTTGTTAAACATGTCTAGATTCAATGAGCATTGTTCATGAATAAAATAAAGTAATAATAATCGGGTCTCGAACCCGAGACTCTCGCACGTTGACTCGTTACCATACACGTATGATATTTAGCTACCGTGACGTACAGATTGGGAAAACTGTATTTCAGTTGTTAAACATGTTTGGAGTTTGCTTAGAGTACTCTGATACATACGCTTAACCAATCCAAAACGTGGGTATGGTTCGAAGCTTCTCCGTCCAGGTGACGCGTCGACAATAGAAAACACACGCTTTACAGTGCCACCCGGTATAATCCATGCGTCTCACAGAGCTCACGAATATCACGCGTAGTGTATCTATTGTAACGTGGCGTCAGGACGATACGTTACAGAATCCCCGCACCTCCGCGCGCTGCCGGCAGCACGGCAGTGCCTCCAGCCTCCATCTCCAAAGAGTTCGTAGGTCCGTGGTTGGGAGGAGGGAACGGGGGAAAGTAGTGGACTGGCGGCGGAGGCACGTAGCCCTTTTGGGTTGAGAGCCCGCAAGCAAGGGGTGCTCAACCGCCAGGACGCACTGCCGGTACCCCGGGAACTTTGATCGGCTACGGTTTGCGGGTCCGCGGGGAGGGCGCCGGAGAGGAGATTTGTTTTGATTTTTGACCTACCGCGAAGAGCGGTAGGTAGGATAAAGAGAGTGTGTCGCGGGGAGTCCGCGTGTAAGGACACGGGTGTCCGGCGGACCGGGAAAAATAAGTCCTTCTTCCGTGCTCGGGTGATAGCGGAACTATCGGATAATCGCGGATTGCGATTATCGGGATCTCTCGCAGAGAACCATGGCTCCCGGGATTTTTTGGGATAGTCTAGTGCCAGTGCGTGGCCGAGTGTGTGACATTCCGAGTGTTTGATGGGCACCCTCGTGGAGCCGGGATGCGGCCCACGGGGATAGGCGGAAGAGGCCCGGCCACCACGATTTGGATTTGGTACGGGACTGATGGGACTGCCAGCTCTCGGTAAGTACCGCAGGGGCGGTCTTATTTAGAGAATATCTTGCGCGAGAAGATAGCCGAGCGGGAGTAGCGCCGACACACGGAGGTCTCAGGTGGCTACCGACGTCAGAGGGCACACTCCCGAGGAAGGAAAGGCTCGTCTCCAACGAGACCTGTTAGGATCGCGAACGGATTCGCGGATTCGGTAGGGACACCGAAATAGGGACAGGTCTTGGGCAGGCTAGAAATCACGACTCGGAATAGTCGGGAGCCGCCGTTGGAGGACACACTGTACGCGACGGGATTTGTATTGTAAAATCCGCCGTTTATTTGATGGTAATAAACGGAACGGTATCCTACTCGCTGTCTTATCATTTTGCGCGCCTATCCGTTGGTTCCAAAATTCTCTCTCGTCGCCCCCATGTTCCCCTCTACCATTTTCAGTGCGCTGAGGCTGAGC
>NW_014333825.1:13058-18140 GCF_000341935.2 Cephus cinctus | reverse complement strand
ATCGCGAGAGGATTCGCGGATTCGGTAGGGACACCGAAATAGGGACAGGTCTTGGGCAGGCTAGAAATCACGACTCGGAATAGTCGGGAGCCGCCGTTGGAGGACACACTGTACGCGACCGGATTTGTATTGTAAAATCCGCCGTTTAGTTGATGGTAATAAACGAAACGGTATCCTACTCGCTGTCTTATCATTTTGCGCGCCTATCCGTTGGTTCCAAAATTCTCTCTCGTCGCCCCCATGTTCCCCTCTACCATTTTCAGTGCGCTGAGGCTGAGCTGCCGGGAAACCTGAAAACGGCCGTGGTGAGGGATGGTGGTGCGGGAAAGCCGCACCTGGCGCCCAACAATTAGATCTTCGGATCTTTTCTTTGATAACAGCACGTTGGGAGCAGCCACGGATTATTTGTAGGTGACGCCGATGAACGGTACACGTCACACTATATATACTCGACCAATCAAAAACGTGGGTATGGTTCGACGGCCCTCCGCTCAGGTGGCGCGTTTACTCCAAAATAAAATTGGTTTCAAGAATATCGGCCCATTGGCAATCACCCTACTCATCTCTGATAATACTATTGGAAGCACCTGTGTGAAGTTGCCCGTCCAACTTTTATTTTTTAAACTTTTTCTTATTCCAATCGTTTGATAGTATTTGATAGTCGTGTAAAAACATTTGATAGTCAATAGTTATTTCAGCAAATCAAAATCAAAATCTGGTGTCGAATATTTGGTCTTTATTAATCAACGTACGAGATACAAAAAATAAACAAGAGCCCTGTTACTTGCTACAGGACAATATGGAAATAATTTAGCATTTAGTAAATTTAGTAATAAGTAAACTAAACCGAATTACCCCCTAAACCCTAAATCTTAAACGTGGGTGACAATTGTAATATAAGATTCCAGATTATTTTACAAAAGTGACTTTTGTGGATAATTTTAATTAAGAAATATTCGTTAGATGTATACAGCCTAGTCCACAGCCATGCAGCACGGCCGCTCTCATTATCCAATTTTCCTATTTTTTGAAAACACAATGGAACATCAAACGTTTTCATTGTAATATTTATAATCACCAAACGATTGCGCACTGCTTAAGTTCTAATTAAATTAATTCGAACAAAATCTAATTTCTTATCTAATTAAAAGAGAACGATGGACTATCAAATATTTTAATTAGGCCACTAATGACTACCAAACGATCATCAATCGATTATGTATAATCAAAAGTTACAAAATTAAAGTTGTCCGACTGATGTCGTAGAGGTTATGCAAAGTACGGTTCATGGGGAGTCAGCTTCACATTGGAGATGACAATGTGACAAAAAATATAGTTCCTATAACACGAAACCACTTATTAATAAGTGGAATAGGCCAGAAATCGTTGTCCTTGAGTAAACTTAGAAAAACTGAAAAAAATTACACTGATTCATTTTTAGAGAGTACGGTTCCTCCGAATAATTTCATGTCTATTAGATAGCAATTATGATAGCAACTTTAAAAAACTATTATATATATAATGTGCATAATTGTATTTGAGAGAACTCCTCAAATCGTAAAATTCCTCAAAACTCCTATCGACATCTCACACCGAAGCCGATAAAAGAAAGGGAAAATAGGACTTCTAATTTCCTAATATTACATAATTCCCGTGAAAAAACTAGTCACAGCGACAATCGTGAAGAAATAATATTAGAGATTATTACTTTTAATATTCCAAAAATTGAAAAACCAGTCGAGTGACTGGAATCAAAACAAACAAGTGCCTAAGCGCTATCATTTGGCACGCGCCAAATACTATAGAAAAACCAGTAAGCCGGCACTTGTAGAAACCGCTAATCCTATCAGGCAAATTAAAATATCAAATCAAATATTAAATCAAATATCAAATAAAAAATCGACGCTAACACAGATCGTCGATAGGAATTCATTCGTTGTTAAATTTCCTTTTTAGTCAGAACAACCAGTGTATACCAAAAGACGACAAGAATCAGTAAAGAATTGGGAAGTATATTCTCCAAAAATCAATTAGGGAATTTATCCTGCATTCCAGAGCGAACCAGTGATCAGTATCGTACTACAAATTGTAGGAGCTCATCCTTAGCAATTCTTGGTTTCAGGGAACATTTGTGTCTCATTTCTGTATAAGGTATCCTGCTATCCTTGTAGATCTTCTGCAACAAAGACATTGTGCGGGCGTTGTCAGAAGTCGAACAAACACCAAAGGCATATATTTAAAAAGCTCAGCTCCAAACGTCATTATTATTAAGAGCTGTCTATGTAAAAACCGTCTTAAAGATAATAGATTCAGCAAACGAGGATCATTGTAATCATCTATGGCTTCTGAATCATTATCATCCCTATCATCAGCTGGCCTACAGTAACCGAACACATTGTGCAATCTGCTATATTGTAATTCCAGCTATCTCTTTCACGCTTCTAAAAACTAGAATAGGGAAAAGATAGGAAAAACACTTCTTGTCGCCCGCGGTACAATAACAAAAACTGTACACAATTATGAGAGTAGGTGAAAAAGTGAGATAGCAATTAAGTGACTTTCTAGTATGTAATTTATAGGACAATATATTACGATTTAATTTGAAAATCAAGTGTTGTGTCCTATCAAGACGCCCGTCTAGTGCACAAATCCCTCAAAAAGTCTCCCGATTCCTAATCCTCAAAAATCGCGAAACGTCTAAATATATAATATGTATATACCTTTTTGTACCTAATTTTTCTACCTAGGTGGATACAATCGACTCAGTGTGCCTGTAAACGGAGTACCACAACCATGTACGCCTGTCAGGGGCAGTCAGAGGTTAAAGCATATTTTCAGTAAGGGCCATCGCACATAAAAAAACGTAAACGTTAGGCCAATAAGCAGACGTCCATAAAACTGTAAAGTATTTGGTTGTTAACTTAATTTTCGTCGATTTTTGAACGTCAACTTTGACCACGCATAACTAAGTTTAGTTGTAATTTTATTAATTGAAATAGGAACCTATACAATGAACTACACACTTTTTTCCAGCAAGATATAAGTTTGCTTATGCTCTCAGAATAAAAATTTGAAGCTCTAGAATTAACAAATTCTTTGAAGGCATCTTGATCAATGCTGGCTGTTTTTCGTGTAATCTCTTGTGTATTTCTTCTAATTCTCTGCAGTAGACTTCAGCAGTCATCGTTTGGCGTTTATCTAGAAAATGATAGTGAATGATACCCGTTGCGGACCATCATACACTGACCATAATCTTTTGTGGTGTCAAATTTAGCTTCGACATGGGTTTCGGAATTTCATCGTTGTCAGTGCCAAATGCCAGTGCGCAAATCGTCGGCGGTTATTGTATATAATCCACTTCTCGTCGCATGTCACAATTCGATGCAAAAATGTATCATTTTTATGGCCTCTTAGTAGCGCAGATGAAATTTCAAAGCGACGATTTTTTCGATCTTCCGTCAAATCGTGAGGCACCCGCTTATCGAGCTTCTTTACTTTGCCGATGTTCTTCAAGTGCTTTATAACTGATACACCGCTCACATCGAATGTAGATGCAATTTATCGGACAGATTGAGACGGCTCTGATTCAATAGAAACCTTCAGCACGTTTTCACTTCACAGTGAGCGTTCAACGTATACATGAAAATCGGCAAGTATTAAGTTAACAACCTAATATTATGGTCGTTTGCTCGTTGTTTCTTATCTTACATTTTTTCTGTGTAATGGCCCTAAACCTTTGCCGGAAAGTAGTCAACTGTTTTGCACAAACACGCCGTGATTTCTGGCTTGATGTCCGTCGTATTTGCACGCACGTTATTAAAAAATAAAAAAATTATATTTGAAATTGTACTTTTCTAAAAAATAATTTCAGTATCAAATATACGACAAATTTTGACATAGGTATCTTATACGTCAAAAATTGCATGTAATAAACACCTTCCTTTGTCAGTTATTCCACATAATGTCATATCGATTAACACTGTAGTTGATACAATATACGTATTATACTACATTTGCATAAAAACTAATTATCACATTCTTATAAATTGCAATATCCCATTTTAAGGTTATGATGTACCCCTCAGTCTTCTTAATTATAAATAACATTGTGCCATAAAAAACAAACTATTATTCCACTCTTCAAATCGACAATAGACTAAGGCTGCGTTTCAAGTGGACACTCACGCACTGTAAGCGCTTATAAGCGTTGCTTATTCTGTTCCTTTTGGCGATGTGAGCCCTCACGAACGCCGTCATGACGTCATTGATGGCGTCATAACTCGTGCTCTTAAGCGCTTATAAACGCTTCTTTCGTCGAGGTAGTGCAGCGAAAGCGTGAGTGCTCACAAACGCTTAAACAATTAAGGGAACGTGAGCAGTGTTTGTTTGTCATTCGTCGCACAAGAAAACTCAAACATTCGTCCATATTTTTCTCGTAACTATTGCTGTCATTTGTATCCAAGTCGTCCTCTTCAACTTCGTTGAACAGTATATCAAATAATATTCAACTTTGAACGACTACACTTTCCACATTCTACATTTTTTTTTTTAAATGCTCACGTGTATCGATATGAGTTTCTTTTGGACGTCAACGTGATCGCTCGAAACCAAACCGTTGAGTGTAGATAGGTATAGAGGTGCGGAGGACGTGGTGGGGGTATGTCAAGCATATACTATAGTAAAATTTTAGTTCCAATCCCGGCGGGTAGATGGCGCCCCGAATATCCCAAGCAGAGATGAGTGGGGAGATGCACAACACTCCGGTTTTAGGCGATACAAAAAGCATGGCGCTAAATCGTAGCGGCGAGTCCGGGAAGAGGATTTCGTGATCATCGCCTCTGTCGATGGTACAGATTTCGCGTAGCCGCGCGGGTCATGATCATCGTTCCAGCCGATATTGCAGTCAGCGAAAATGAATGGATTGCTCGGTGGTGGGGAAAAAGTTGCCGCCCCTCACAAACCGTTCTTGACAAACAGGCGGAACAGCAAGGTCTTCCATCCAACCGAACCCTAAACGTTTGTATGGACGTAATGCGCAAATAAATGTGTATATTCAAATAAATTTCAAAGTTATAAAAAATG
>NW_014333825.1:10278-12979 GCF_000341935.2 Cephus cinctus | reverse complement strand
AAAGTTATAAAAAATGCATAGAAATATTGGTTTTCACTCTTTACCTCTTATCATGCCCAAAAAAGAACATTAAAAATGAATGGCGAAATTCGTTGGTAAATGAAACGACCGAGAACAGTTCAAAGAGAAATTTTGAAATATCATAGATAAATATCTATAGAAAATTTAATTTAGTATTAAACGAGCATCGTGGCCGAGTCAATAACCTGTCAAGATATACCGCTGCTGGTTACGGGTTCGATCCCCCATGAAGAACTCTTTTTTCATCTTCTTTTTTTTTTCATTTTACTACAAAAATTGTTCAAGGTTCCTCTCTTTTAACCTTTCTAGGTTGCCCAAACTTTATTTTAAGTTTATATATTTTTTTTTTTAATTTTATCTATGACATAATCGACTACTATTTTAAACGCCCGCTCGTAGCGCGCGACCGGCGACTTGAGCGATTGCGGATCCTCTCTCGCTGAGGGGTCTCCTATTGCTGTTACTGCTGCCGCTGGTTCTTTTAATCTTATAAATACTTTTTTATTTGCAATCTTCAGTTCCAGCGCCCAGTGTAAACTCAATAAGATTTACTATGAGAAAATAATTAGCTGATTTCATTACCTGGAATCAATAATCTTGAGAAGCAAATATGGAAATGAGCATTATCTCTGTCAGTAATTGTTCGTCCACGTGGTTCGTCCAGGTGGCGCGAAATTTCTTAACTGGTGTGCATCTTTATATTATTCTACTTATACGTAAAGTAAGCGAAACGACAATAGTAAGCAGTTAAATAAACGATGAAATTCTGGAAATACAACTTCCGAAACAAGTAAAACATACACGTGTTTTTGGCGTCTGGCTAGTGCACCCGGTTACGAATCGGGAGGTCCATGGTTCGAGACCCCTCTATGGAGAGCACTTTCTCTTTACAAAAAAAAATGTGCTTTTGCAAATACGATTAACAGGTTAAAGAGTATATCGAATTAATCTATTTATCTTATTACAATAAAAGCATAAACAACGACAACCTGCGGGCTTCCACATCACCCAAGAGGTGCCGCAGTCGATGCGTTCCTATTATTTAACGTAGCGGGTCCCCAGTAGGCCTATACTACGATCAGCGATATCAACGTTACACAAACGATCTATTTAAGAAATTAAAGTATAAACGAATGGCAATAGGATATCAAAAGGTTTCGATTAGAAAATCTTAATAATATGAGTTCTGCACTCAAATATAAAGTTTCTTCATTGAAGATGATTACGACAATTATTTTACATTATATTTCACATACACATGACGCGTGTAAATATCTAAAAGTGAGGGAAATTGAGAAAAGGACAATTGAGAAGAATAGTATATCAGTTTATTGAGATCACGTACTGGCGACTTTAACACAAATGTGTAGGAATCTGATGGATCGAATCTGAGCGGGCGTCTACAACAATGTTGCTAACTATCGCGCGGAGGACGTGGTGGGGGTATGTCAAGCATATACTATAGTAAAATTTTAGTTCCAATCCCAGCGGGTAGATGGCGCCCCGAAAATCCCAAGCTATGTGGCGACCCACGAGGCAGCAGCCAATCAGATCCAAGGACTCCCGCAGCGGTGGCGCCCTCCGGATCAGACCCTTCGAGAACCTTCTAGTCGTCTCGCATCACTCGCATCTAGCACACCAGCATGTCCGCCTTCATGTACACGTTAACTAATTAATAAATATATTGTGTGTTTTATATTATCTCCTGCAACACTTACTTACCTGCCTCGCCCGGCCACAGCTATCTTGTGGCGCTGCCTATGAGTGGGGATTTGTACTAAAAGAGACTGTAGCGCGCAGCATTAGCAACACAGCATTAGTCCAGTTAAATAGAGATATAGTCGAGAATTTTAGTATTCATTTTCGATGAACAAAATTTATTTCTTACTACATAGCGCATGTTATTTAGATTTTTCAGTCGAACCATTTTTTCACGTTATTGTGATTTGCTTATACGCTAATTATTTAAATGGATCATTTGTATGACGTTATTATTTTCGATCGTAGTATAGGCCTACTGGGGACCCGCTACGTTAAATAATGGGAACGCATCGACTACAGCACCTCTTGGGTGATGTGGAAGCCCGTAGATTATCGTTGTTGATGCCTTTATTATAATACAGTAATAAATAAAATTAGAAAAAAATTGATATTTGGTTCGATTTTTTTTTACCTTCAGCCTGCAACCCGTACAACTTTTGAAGAGCTTCAAGCACTTCACGCCGGTCAAATCAGTATTAAATTTTAGTAATCGTTTTTGTAAATTTAATGCATTATGTAATATTGGTCAGGTAATATTATTGGAAATTCATCGCTCTGAATGTTTTTATGGGTTATGGGCACTTGTCATAATACAAATAACGCTTCACTGCAATCAATTAATTCATAAAACTTTGTAAAAACGATAAAAAATATTGAGCACGGATTTGACCGGCGTGAAGCGCTTCAACCTCCTTAATACCTTGTATTTAAAAAAAAATCATAACGTCCAGAAGAAGAAAAAAAAACCTCCAACGGAGAGTCTCGAACCACAGACCTCTAGTCTTCTAACCCAATGCCTTGCCTATCAACCAGCATCATGTACTTCGTATACTTTCTTCGCAACTTGTATTTCAGTAGTTAAGTCATTTGCTCTATCGCATAATTGACAGATAAACCATATGCACGATTTTCCTTTAAA
>NW_014333825.1:0-9694 GCF_000341935.2 Cephus cinctus | reverse complement strand
AATATACATTCCCAATAGAAAGCAATAAGAGTTATAACACTGAAATTAGTTTCTATTATATAATCTTTGATACGCGTGATAAATCCTACAATTTCTCCATCATTAATTCTATTTAGAATGTTGTTTGTGTTATTAATGTCACTCGGAACAAATGGTGCTTGTTTCTTGCAAACAATTTGCGCGTGCGCGCTACAGTCTCTTTTAGTACAAATCCCCACTCATAGGCAGCACCACAAGATAGCTTGGGATTTTCGGGGCGCCATCTACCCGCCGGGATTGGAACTAAAATTTTACTATAGTATATGCTTGACATACCCCCACCACGTCCTCCGCACCTCTATACCTATCAACACTCAACGACCAAACGAAACGCTTGCAAGCAACGCTCAAAAGCGTGAGTGCTTACAGCGCGTGAGGGTCCAAATGAAACGCAGCCTAACAATGATGGATCCCCATTTGAGGAGAGAATATTATATATTTTAAACAAATATTTAGAATACGAATTTCAAATTTGTAAATAACGTTATTGACTATTATAAATATAAGAAAACATGATTAATTTTCAAATTATGTGGAACTTCTATAACATGCAATTATATGCATTTTCTATGTACATTTTTAGTTTCACTACTTCTCTTATAGTTCATAATAATTTTAAGATTTGAAGTTTGCAAATATACATATTTATCTTAATATACACTGGTACGAATTTGCAACAGTGGATATTTATCTATCCGCATATCTGTAAGAAATTGACTAGACCAAGCCCTATTTTTATAATAAAAAAACTTCTTTTGCAAATGTTATAATTATCATTTAATTGGGGGCATTTCAAACTTTCAATAACACTGTTAGAAAATTAAAATTGATCATTTGAGACCAGAGATAAAAGCTATTGAAATCGCTAGTGTGAATTTGCATCAGTGTGCAAAACTAGGGGACCGAGAATAGTTATGTAAACACAGGGTTATACTTGCAAAAATATGAACACAAAATAAAAAAAAATTTTATATCAGTTATTTATAAACTTAAATGAGTTGCACATGAAACTTTATACAATTATGAATTATAAATCAAATATTTATTGATTATTATTACTGATAATATTTATAAATTTTACTACCAAGGTCTTTTTGGGCTTTGCATTGCAACAGTTAATATTCTTTTTGTTTTTTCATGGGGTTTTATAGCCATTTGCTTATGTCTTGGATGCGTTTTACACATAACATACAATCTTTCTTGCCTGACCACAAAATAACAATCTTTGCAACGGCGTTCAAGTCTGCCTTTCATTTTCATACCACAGAGTTGATTATAAAAGGAAGTTGAAACAGGTAATAATGTTTTTTTCATAGCACCAACTAAGTTTGATAGAGATATTGAAGATTGATTGTTAATCAAAAAGTGCATATTGCGCTTGGTATTTTCTACAATCCATTGTGAGCATCCAATTCTTGATAAGTGCCCAATACCACGATGAGCAGTTCTGAATAATGTACAGTTCATGATTCCTGCAAAGATTATATTTATAACGTTAAAAATAAAAATAGTATTTACCATAAAATAGATTTTTTGTTCTTATTCCTACATCGACAATAATAATTGCTTCTAGAATATTTTAGAGGACTTAAAGTAGTATGAGCGGTATAGTTCCATCAAGTGAGAGTGAAAATGGAGAAAAGTTTTAAACAAATGTAAAACATGAAACTGACATTCAGAAAGCTATATTTGAGAACAAAGTGCCTCTAATATAAAAATAAATAATAGCTTAAACATTATTAACAGTGAAACAACAAAAGGGTAATTGCTTAGAGGTCATATCTTGTACCATTTTTCTGAAGAAAAATTTACATCACTTGTCCGATTTCAATCTACTATAGCATATTTTATTCGTTAAAAGATTCTTTAGAGATCTTTAGTTTAAGAATATAGCTATTTGTTTAGTTTAAGAATATAGCTTCTTTAGTTCTTTAGAAGATTCTTTAGTTTAAGAATATAGCTATTTGTTCATACTACGATACAATAAACAATTTCTTTGGCAACAATTCTTGAAAAACAATAGCGCTAATCGAGGAATCTAATCCAGTGAATTTCTAGAAAATCGCTCAACGAATAAAATAGGCTATAGTACATTGAAACTGGACAAGTGATGTAGATTTTTTTTCAGAAAACTTGTACAAGGTATGACCTCTAAGCAGTTACGCTTTCGTTATTTCACTATTAATAATTTTACAACTATTTTTTTTTTATAGTAGAGGCACTTTATTTTTTCTCAAATATAACTTTCTGAGTGTCAACTTCATGCTTTACATTTGTTTAAAACTTTTCTCCATTTTCACTCTCACATGATGGGACTATACCGCTCGTACTAACTTAACTACAGAATACGATTCTTCCTTAAATTTAGCTGTGGATTGTTTAGATTTTTTATTTGAATCTCTTCGACAGGGAGTCGTATTTTGTAGTTTTACCATAAAATAAATTAAACTAACCTCAATCATTTACCGTTGTATGAACGAGGAGCACAGAGGAGCGGTTCTATTATCTTTCCTCTTCTTTCATATAGGAGCCTTCTCAAATCAGTCGTATAAGTCCTACGAATAAAATATCAAAAACCGTCATTGGACGAATTCTATCTCCATTAAATTAGCCGACCAACCTTAACTATATGTACTATTAATTTTTTTGACGAATCAATTGTGAGTCGTTTGTAAATGATTACGAACTCAATTAAATGGCTTATAGATTAATAGTTTTTCTGTAAAATTGAAAAGAAATTTTACCATTATTAGAGGTGTGTTCCATAGCTCACTGCACGTTTTGCGAACAATATTGCATCCTTCTGAGATACATTAAGGAAAAAAGAGATACGACAATGTTCGCAGTACTTGCAAAAAGTTGTGAAACACACCCTTCAGGGGGTCGATCGTGTACGTTAAATGCAGTTAAACGTAGTGAAAATACGAAAAGTGAATAGTTGGTAGCCAATCGTTGTGCTTATCTTCCATAGAACTTATACTCTGGAAGGGGAATGGCGCTGTTGAAAGTACACTCAACGTTAAAAGTGGCCCCAACATGTTGAAACAGATATACAGGATGTTCCGAAATTACCTGACCAACGGGATATGGCGATGTTCGGGACAGTTCGGGAAACACCACTGATCACGAAAATGACCTTCCTTTTCTCCGGAAGGTCATAGTTTTTAAATGGGAGCAGGTCAAAGTTGACCAATCAAAAGGCAAGGGAAGGAAACTCAGAGTTCGCAGGTGCCTACGTTTCTCTTGAAACTACCTGACCCGGTGGGTATGGCGGTGTTCGGGAGGCTTCTTTTTGTCCGGAAGGTCATAGTTTTTAAATGGGAGCAGGTCAAAGTTGACCAATCAAAAGGCAAGGGAAGGAAACTCAGAGTTCGCAGGTGCCTACGTTTCTCTTGACGCCTCCCTCTGATTGGTCAACTTTGACCTGCTCCCATTTAAAAACTATGACCTTCCGGACAAAAAGAAGCCTCCCGAACACCGCCATACCCACCGGGTCAGGTAGTTTTGGACCACCCTGTATATACAGTAACGTCCAATTGAAGTGCAACACTTGAATTTTTTTACATATCTGTGAAAGTATGACAGATTTCAAAAAACCAAAGACATATGTTTTAGGAGATTTCCTTCCCGTTCGAATGGTAAAGGTTTTATCCCGATCGGATACAAAATAGCCGAATGGCAGGGGTTGGAGTGAAAAAGTGCATTTTGGAACTTTTTGAAAAATTCGAGATCTACTAGTTCTGGAAGGAAATTTATATTTCTAATTAGGGCACGAGAGAGAGCATCCTTCAACATTAAAAAAAAACCTCATTGAACCCCTGTAGGATCACTCTAGGGGGAGTTACACCCCCTTGAATTGAAAACACTTAAATGGCCATAACTTCCGAACGCGCCGGCCAATCTGGTCCAGTTTCTGCATGATATCATCTTTAATGATACTGCAGATTCTTACAAAATTATTGTTCTCGGAGATGATCCCGTGACGGAGATCTCGAGATTTCGCAAGCGCACCCGAAGCTTCCCCGCCATTTTTCCTTAGGAAAGCGATGAAATAGAAGTTTCATTTTTATCCACGTTGTAGCTGAGATTTCAACGATTAAAACGCGCTTTTAAACATCCAAATACGAGTACGCTAAGGGGTTAAATTATCCGATTGAAAAAACGCCTAAATTTTGCGAGTTTCGCTCGAAGCGCTCGAGGGACTACTACCCTACCACGCGCGCCAAGCAATTGTCCAATTGAATCGGCAATTGATAGCTTGAGAAGGTAGCATATACCTTGCAAACTTCTGATCGCCACACTTTGCTGCTATTTGAATGATGTCTGTAGTAGATACTAAACTGGTCGTTTCAATGTCAACTATGAGTTGTGGACTGTTTTCAAAGAGGGGCTCGTCAATTTCAGCAGTTGATTCTATATCAACATCCAGTCCCATGCCGGATTGATAGGTTATTCCTTCCCTACTTTCTCGTGCTATGATGATACGTTGTTTCCTGTTTTTTAGTAAACATCGACGGCGTTTCGCTTCGAGCATGAGACGTTTTGCAGCTACTACTTGCTTCAACGCTTCTCGTCGAAGTCGGTATTGCTCAGCGATCACTCCTGGCGGTAATACAACATCAACTCGTACATCAATGATGTGTGTAGGGCCGAGATTCTTCTCGCAAACTGCTGCTGCCACTCGCTGAATCAGGGAACGCGAAGATGCATAATGCCTGGACTTAGGTGTTTGGTAACTACCACATGGTTGAAGCATTCGTTTAGTTGAGAGGATCCTCCTGGGGCAACTATTAACACTCGAGATGTGAACTCCATAAAGCGCAGTTTGCAGGCTTTTACTCGACAGAGGTTTTCCTTTCGGCAAAATTTTGAATACGTACTCCGGATTGTCTTTGGCCTCACACCAAGTGCCGCAATTGCTGTGACTCCCAAATACGTTCTCCGCAATGCTCAATAGAGCTCTCGACGTACCCTCAGTATCGCCTTTAAGGCTGCTGTCTACCTGGTTTAGCTATACTACTGTGGGCAAAAAATAGTAAGACATTTGATGTTGACATTTCGCGGGGAATAGCTATGCTCCTATATTTCTTTGTAGGTTGGTAGCACTGTTAGTGACATCTGTGTGAAGTTTCATGTTCATATGTATCATATGTGTTGAGATTCGCGTGGTTTTGTAAACACGAAAAAGTGCATTCGGCGATTTTTACAATGCATCACGATAATGCACCGGCTCACACTGCATTGATTCTTCGAGACCATTTCGTGAAAAATCCGACCCATATCGTCCCGCAGCCATCTTATTCGCCTGATTTAGTACTCTGCGACTTCTGGCTATTCAGTAAACTCAAAAAAACACTCCGCGGGCACCCTTTCGGGTCAATTGATAACATTTAACGCGAATCGCCGCGGGCTTTGAAAGCTATCCCGGAAAAGGACCATTCGGAGTGTTTCGAGGATTGGAAAAAGCGTTGGCATAATTGTATTGCATCGAAGGGGGACTACTTTGAAGGCGATGAATTTGATTTGGAAGAATGAATAAAGATTTTAGAAGTTATAACCAAAGTCTTATTATTTTTTGCCCATAGTAGTATATATTGCGTGACGTCACAAGCGAGGAAACGTATTTTCCGTTATTCTCCTTCATTTCTAAATGATTTAGCAAAATCTTTGATGAGCCCGCTTCGTTATGCGATACGGCTGGCGGCTCTTCTCAATTTAGGTGCGAAAAATGTCTCAATTGTGAGAAAAATGTACGTAAAGAAATCGTGCATTTCTGACCTGTCAAAACATCATGGGCGCCGCCATTACGACCGTTCACTAAATCCTATTTTTCTGCGAATCAGGAGACTCATCACACTTAAATCGAGAAGAGCCGCCTTGCTATGGACGATACAAAGCGGAATGATCTAATAATTTTGTCAATAACTGTTTAACAAACGCAAAAAATGACAAATTGCATTCGGCCCGTATTTTACTATCTTGAGAATCCAATAGATGGCGCTAGCTGTTCCTTGCCGTAGATCTCATCGTCAGTAACGTGAGCGATTTGCGGGGCCCGTAGCGTAGTGCCGTTGTGTCAGAACTACACACACATATATTATATGTGTGTAGCCAAGTTTGCTGACGAAGAGCTAAGCCAGCTAGACGCTTGGCTCGACTCGCTATAGCTGTTGTGACGTGGTGGATTTCACCCGTCTTGTCCTCGGCGGAAAATCACGCCCAAACGCGATACGGGCCTGTAACAATTTAATTGTTTAAACGACGAACTTCGGTTGATAAGATTATATTTGATGCTTTTCAATGTAAGAACATTTAACGCCTAATACGAAATTCGTATCACTAGTCAGTCACTCGTTAGTCGTTTAGACAATTAAATTGTGAAGAAACAAATTAAATATAACTTTTTCAGCTTAGTACTAAAACTTTCTACAATCTGTACGCATTATATTATTATTTTTTTAATAATTAGCATAGACTGTCGCAAAGACTAATATTTCAAACGTAACGGAATATTAGAATATTTCTTACAAGGAGAGTCTCCAACAATCAGATTTTTGTAATCTTTTTTACTCATGGTATGTGAAGTTGAGAATTCGAATAGTAATTTCCTAAAGCAGGTCTATGTCATATTCAAAAATTCTCAAGAAAGTCGACTTTGAAGTTTTGTGAGTCCGTATGTGCATCAAATGTGTCAGAATATTTAACAAGCCGTTTAACCCTTTTCGGCACAGCGGGTCTCCCAGGACCCACCTTTTCTTACAGAGTTTTTCGACGTTTTAAAGTAGTTTTTATACTATTTACTCCGGGTTTTTTGTAATTTTGGGATCTTGACATGTTATAGAACCATAATTTACGTAACAATTATTTATATTTAGTGTTAATTTGTTTATAGAAATAAACAAATACCGAAAAAACACCTTTTTTTAAAAAAAAATTCATTTCTGAAAAACTTTTCATTGAATTTCCACAATATTTCTGGTGTAGGGGTTTTCGGGGTCACTGATTACGATTCCACAGTCAGATTTCAAAAATTCAAGATGGCGGATTCAATATGGCGGACAATTGATCAAAAAAGCTGACATTTTTATGAAAATTTTCATTGAATCTTCACAATATTTCTGATATACGGGTTTTTCGGGTCGCTGATTACGAATCCATGCTCAAATTTACAATATTCAATATGGCGGACAATTGATCAAAAAAGCTGACATTTTTATGAAAATTTTCATTGAATCTTCACAATATTTCTGATATACGGGTTTTTCGGGTCGCTGATTACGAATCCATGCTCAAATTTACAATATTCAATATGGCGGATAATTCATGAAAAAAACTGATACTTGAAAAAAAAAACCGATGAAAAATTCTATTGAATCAATAGAATGTTTACAGCCACAAAGAAACTATTTTTCCAAATATCACGCATAAAAAATAATAAATAAAACAAAAAAAAATAAAAAAAATAAATAAAAAAAACAATGGAGACTATAACCGCCACGTCCTCGTTCGTGTCTCCGGGTTCGGCAAAGAGCGGCATTTTTTTTACAAAAATAAAAAATATGATGTATGATAGCAGATTCAATTTCAGTTACTCTAAAAGGCCCCCGAGTATTCATTTCTATCCAAAAATGTGTTATTTTTAGGATTTTTATGCGCTATCTTGAATCCGCCATCTTGGATTCAATAAAATCAAATGTTTGATAGTAGATTCGAACTCAGCGACCCCAAAAATCCCCGAGTACTCATTTCTAGCTAAAAATATGCTATTTTTAGGATTTTCATGCGCCATCTTGAATCCGCCATCTTGGATTTGAAAAAATCAAAATTTCGTTAGCAGATTCGTACTCAGCGACCCCAAAAACCCGCGAGTAAGAAATTTCAAGCCAGAATAGCCAATAGAAAAATGTATGCCGGAAAGGGTTAACGCACCCGGTAACGCTCGAGTTAGCGAGCTCGGGGTCGCTGGTTTGAGTCTCACTTGTAGCTTTCGTTTTTCAACCCAATTCGCATAATTACGTCATTTAAATATACAAATCACCAGATCTATAGCAATTCACAGATATATAATTGTAATCTTCAATGAAAATCGCACGTTTTATTTTTAATTATGTCGAGCTTCAAGAATTGCACTTTTGAATGTAAATATCAGTGTTTAGCTACCAGTAATTATAAAAAATAAGATTTTTAGAGCGGAAATGAAAAATGATGAAATTCTCTTTACTATAAAAGCAACATGATAAGAAAAGTAGTGGGGTCGAAGTACTGAACGCCCACACAATATAATTAAAAAAAATTTCTTGAATATTTGGTTAGGTGTCTGGCACCCTTTGCGAAGGAAACCCCAAATACTACAGCCATGACGCCCCTGTCAGAGCTTCGTACTTTCGCCACCAGTCAACGCTCGAGTCAACACCGAAACTTTTTCCAGCCAGACTGAGCCAGACTTAAAGCAGGATTCCAGCAGCCTTAAGGTGCCCGTCCACGTAAGAGTGAATTCTGAGAGTTACTATCAAGAGTACTCTCACGACTGTTTCCATGTGAGAGTATTTTTCCGTGAGTTTCACTCTCTCGAGCAGATCAGACAGTAGCCAGAGAGTTACTGTCACAAATTACTCTCAGGACCACGTAGCTCCGCAAAGTTAGCCCCCCCACTTTGACTTTCGACATTTTTCTTTTTACCAATCAATTGGTGGTTGTTTGGTGGTATTTGGTAGTCCATTCAAAACGTTTGGTGGTTTTCGGTTTACTTTCAAAATCCATAAAAAAGTTTTAGCATTAAGTTAGCCCCCCCCCCCTTTGACATTTTTCTTTTTACCAATCAATTGGTGGTTGTTTGGTGGTATTTGGTAGTCCATTCAAAACGTTTGGTGGTTTTCGGTTTACTTTCAAAATCCATAAAAAAGTTTTAGCATTAAGTTAGCCCCCCCCCCCTTTGACATTTTTCTTTTTACCAATCGATTGGTGGTCGTTTGGTGGTATTTGGTAGTCCATTCAAAACGTTTGGTGGTTTTCGGTTTACTTTCAAAATCCATAAAAAAGTTTTAGCATTAAGTTAGCCCCCCCCCCCTTTGACATTTTTCTTTTTACCAATCGATTGGTGGTCGTTTGGTGGTATTTGGTAGTCCATTCAAAACGTTTGGTGGTTTTCGGTTTACTTTCAAAATCCATAAAAAAGTTTTAGCATTAAGTTAGCCCCCCCCCCCTTTGACATTTTTCTTTTTACCAATCGATTGGTGGTCGTTTGGTGGTATTTGGTCAGTATTAATTAATCGGTTTAAGACCGTCGACTAAACATAGCGTTAGTTTCCACCGTGCAGGGTTTAAACAGAGTTAACCAATCACGTATAGGGGTTGAATGGAATTGACCAATAGGGCTGCTTGACTCTGTTTAAACACTGCACGGTGGAAACTAAGTTAATAATTCTGATTAGCTTCTAGTACAGAGACCAGAGATGAGTAGGGGGATTGCCAATGAGCCTGCTTTTGGTGAAGGCAATTTTTCTCTGGTTTCGGCGCGCCACCTTAGCGGAGGGCCCTCGAAGCAGTTCCACGTTTTTGATTGGTCGTGTATATATAGTAATACCAGAGATGAATAGGGAGATTGCCAATGAGCCTGTTTTTGGTGGAGGCAATTTTTCTCTGGTTTCGGCGCGCC
>NW_014333824.1:9405-9586 GCF_000341935.2 Cephus cinctus | reverse complement strand
AAGTGCAACCGTGATGTCGACTTTCGACCTAACGATTCCATAGGTCGCTCGTTGGGCTTCACTCAACGCGTTCTGAAGGCTAATAAATTATACACGTCCGACGTACCGGTCGCCATTCTCAAGGTGAACGCCCTACGAGTCGAATGCAACGTTACGACGGGCGCTTACATCAACGAACGTA
>NW_014333824.1:0-9339 GCF_000341935.2 Cephus cinctus | reverse complement strand
TATTTGAAACCCTACAAAAAGGGACTAGGCCTTCATCTGAAGCCAAAAAACTTGAAGTGAAACTACCACGCCGAGCGTTGACCGATGCGGATCTGCTAAAGTACGCCAAGATCATGAAGATTCCATATTTTCGCGGAGTCTTCATGCGGAACGCTATGCCGAAGGGTGGACCGTACGAGTACGAGTCGGCAATCGTCAATCTCGACGACGAAGATGGTCCAGGAACACACTGGGTCGCGTACAAGAAGCTGAACGATCGAGTCGTTTATTTCGACAGTTTCGGCAATCTTCGACCGGCGCTAGATCTTATCGGATATCTCGGTGTTGGTAGTGTAAAGTACAATTACGAGCGATATCAGCAGTACGATACTTTTGCATGTGGACACTTGTGTCTGAAGTTCCTATGCGGACAATTAAATCGTAAAAATAAGTATCGTCTATATAAGCTTGCTATGTAATTTCGCAAGGTCAGTCTAACGTTCGCAATCATGGAAGATTCATTCACGTTGACTTTATCAGGCACCTCATCTATACTGGAAGCCGGATACTTTCCTCCTATCGAGCTTTCCCCGTACAAAAATTACGCTGTGGGGCTCATCGAGTTGCTGACGTTCAATTCCATTCCCAACGTGGACACGGATCACAACAAGCTCTACGTGGGAGATGAAGTTATCACTATACCCACTGGTAGCTACGAGATTGAAGATATCGAATACTACGTGCATAGCGCGTTGACGGACAAGAGCATCGTCATTCAGATTAAACCTAATAATAATACGTTGTGCAGCGAAATTAAGTGCAACCGTGATGTCGACTTTCGACCCAACGATTCCATAGGTCGCTTGTTGGGCTTCACTGAACGCGTTCTGAAGGCTAATAAATTACACACGTCCGACGTACCGGTCGCCATTCTCAAGGTGAACGCCCTACGAGTCGAATGCAACGTCACGACTGGCGCTTACATCAACGAACGTAAAGTGCACACCATACACGAATTCTTTCCGGTCGTGCCACCCGGATACAAGATCATAGAGGTGCCATCACACGTCATTTATCTACCGATCGCTACCAAGACGATAGATCACCTGCAGCTGCGAATAGTCGATCAAGACGGGGATCTGGTGAATTTTCAAGGAGAAGTCATAACGATCAGGCTGCACGTCAGATCCATGCGATAATGGGTATCGTCTATAATAGAAAAATCGTCAATGGTTATAATAGTAGGCCGATATGCCAAAGGAGGATCAGTCGTCAACCGCTTCTCAAGGCGCTAACACGTCGAAACGTCTTGTTTCTGGAAAATCTAGGATTCAAGGTCACGAGAGGAAAGTAAAGCGTTTGTTCTGTTGCGTTCTTTTCGTCTGCCGCATACCATGGAGGAAGAAACGCTGAACATTCAGACACCGATCGTCTTCGATGAATCTATAGCACACAATGAAACGCACGCACATCAACCTTACGCCTCGTCAACGTTCAACAACAGCGACGAGGTTCGAATCTCCGTTCAACATCAAGACCTATGCTTACTACCGAGCAAAAGTTCGCTGCACGTGTATGGAAAGCTGGTCAAGGAAGATGGGTCCACAGCGACTGCGAGCACGACTCTGGTAAACAATGCCATTTGCCATCTCTTCGAGGAGATTCGCTACGAAATTAATGCTATAGAGATCGTTCGGAACAAGAATGTTGGTCTCACGAGTCTCATGAAGGGATATGTTTCCCTGAGTCCCGGCCAACGATCCTCGATGGAGAACGCCGGTTGGCTCGACGTCAGAGAACGGGAGAAGTTGACCAATGCGGATGTTTATTTCGACGTATTCATTCCGCTGAGTATGATACTGGGTTTCGCTGAAGATTATCGCAAGATCGTCGTTAACGCTAAACATGAGTTGATTCTGACGAGAGCAAAGAGCGATGTCATTGCAATAGTGCAAACTGCTGCGAAAGAATGCAAAGTCGTAATTCACAAATTGGAATGGTTGATACCGTAAGTAAAGGTGTCGAATCGACGAAAGATACAACTGCTGAAATTCATCGAGAGAGATGCACCCATCTCCCTGAGTTTCCGTACCTGGGAGCTGTACGAGTACCCTCTACTCCCCACCACTTCGAAACACGTGTGGACCGTCAAGACGTCGACTCAGTTGGAGAAACCACGATACGTGATACTGGGTTTTCAGACGGGCAGAAAGAATAAGAAAAATAAGAACGCTAGTCACTTTGACCACTGCAACGTCAGAGACGTTAAGCTCCTTTTGAATTCGCAATGTTATCCCTATGGAAATCTGAATCTTGACATTGATCATAATCAGTTTGCCCTGCTGTACGAGATGTATGTAAACTTTCAAGCTACGTACTATGACAAGGATCCCGAGCCTTTGCTTAAGAAGAATGAATTTCTCGAGTACGCTCCATTGATCGTTATCGATTGCTCCAAACAAAACGAGTCACTCAAACTCGGACCCGTCGATATTCGTCTGGAATTCGAAGCGCAAAACAATTTCGCTGCCGATACATCGGTATTCTGCCTGATCCTGCACGATCGTATAGTGGAATACAACCCAATCAGTGGTGGGGTGATGAAATTGGTATAAAGACGCTGTAATCGTAGCCCCCTGTGCAGTTCATAAAAAATGGAATTTATCGTGGACGTACAAGGTTTCAAGAAATCCACGAACGAGTTTGTCCTGAAGGAGCTATCCGAGATTGGAGTCGACAACAATTTCTCCGAACCTGCAACGTTCCTGTTTCAACCACCTTGTCCATGGAAGCATCTACCGGCTAAATACAAAAGTATAAATTTATGGTTCGAGCGTAATTTTCATGGTATATCCTGGAGCGCTGGGGACATTGCTTACAATCAAGCTAGAAACATTCTTCGAGTTATTCTGCAAAATGCATCTAAGATCTATGTAAAAGGATTGGAGAAGAAAGTTTGGTTGGGAGCTTTCATTGAACGAACCGAACACATCGCGGATCTGGGAGATCTGGGATGCCCTTCGCTGCAAAATCTGCGAAAGAACTTACTCACTCGCTGTTCGCATCATCATGCCTCCCATTTCCAATGTTCGATGGAAAACGTTAAATTATTAAGGAATTGGTTGTTGTTGGAATGTATTTTTTGATTGTGAATAAAGACATAAGATATAATAACAAGTTGTATATATTTATTTAACACGTATACATAGTATTAAGAGTACGATTACAAACGTTGCTTCAGTGGGATGAGGAGGGTGACGCGCGACCACTGCGAGATAACGTTCGAGGTCGAATCGCCTGCCGTCCGAAATCTGCATGGGAAGGGTATCGTTTTTCCTGGAATCAACCTCGACGCAAAAGTCGCCGAAACCGCTTTTCGGCACTGAGCTCAAAGGGGATGCCGCTCGTCTCTCTCTCTCTGATTCACCGATGCTACGCACTAACCTGCGCTATGAAGTTAGGGACAAAAGTTCTGGAAAATTCCTGGAGGATTGCATCAGCGATGCTGCGCAATTCTGCGAGATTACGTTCGAGGTCAAACGGGCTGAGGGCTGACGTCCGAAACCTGCACGAACGTGCACGAGTCCGTCGAAGCTTCTGGAAGGCGTTCCGGAGTGGGGGGAAAGGGGCTGTCTCAAAACTTCGCGCGAGAGGACCGTCGGCTCTGGGAGCGAACCTTCCCGACTTAGCACGGACACGAACCGTCGAAGCTTCCAGAATGTTCTAGAAGGTTCTCGATCGTGCGCAATTCCCGGAATCAAGCGCAAAATTCCCAGAATGTGACGCAAAATTCCCGGAATCGAGCGAAAATTCTTGGAATCGAGGGGTCCTGATGACGTCACTTCCGGAAATCGTAGAGCTCACGACGGTAACTTAGCACGGACACCCACCTTCGAAGGCTCTGGAGTGTCGGTATATGTCGGTTACAGGTCTCCTGGTCCAGAACTCTCCAACTTATACTACTCATCCAAATACGAGTATTCAATACGAAAAAACGCCTAAATTTTGCGAGTTTCGCTCGAGGGACTACTACCCTATCACGCGCGCCAAGCATTTGTCCCTCGAGCGCCTCGAGCGGAACTCGCGAAATTTAGGCGTTTTTCAAACGGATAGCGCGTTTTAATCGTTGAAATCTCAGCTACAACGTGGATAGAAATGAAACTTCTATTTCATCTTTTCCTAATGAAAAATGGTGGGGAAGCTTCGGGTGCGCTTGCGAAATCTCGAGATCTCCGTCACGGGATCATCCCCGAGAACAATAATTTTGTGAGAATCTGCATTATCATTAAAGATGATATCATGCAGAAACTGGACCAGATTGGCCGGCGCGTTCGGAAGTTATGGCCATTTAAGTGTTTTCACTTCAAGGGGGTGTAACACCATCTAGAGTGATCCTACAGGTTTTCAATGGGTTTTTTTTTTTAATCCCGAAGGATGCTCTCTCTCGTGCCCTAATTAGAAATATAAATTTCCTTTCGGAACTACTAGATCTCGAATTTTTCAAAAAGTTCCAAAATGCACTTTTTACTCCAACCCCTGCCATTCGGCAATTTTGTATCCGATCGGGACAAAACCTTTACCATTCGAACGGGAAGGAAATTTCCTGAAAAACATGTCTTTGGTTTTTCGAAATCTGTCATACTTTCACAGATGTGTAAAAAAATTTAAGTGTTGCACTTCAATTGGACGTTACTGTATACTGTTATGCCGTCATGAGTTCTTTAGGATCACAAATAAATAATTGCACCGATTTGGAATTATATAGAGAACTATTGTAGTTTATTGAAGTTGGTATAATGTTAATACTAAAGTCGCACAAATCTAATGGGAGTAGGCACAATTATACTAATTATTCACAACTATGAATTACAGTCCAGGACTTCACTCTTAGCTAGAAACTTTGTGATTGACCGCTGTGGCTCACAAAGTGTCTCTCATCGCTTTTATCTTAACGCCTTATACATAGGGTCAGCATTCGTCTAATGCTGACTTTGCGTCTGGAGATTAACTATACGATGAATCCTATCGTGGGGCATAACAATACAGCGAAGAGACTGTCAGTTTTCTTACATGAAATTAACATATACAGGGTGTTCGTTATGAAACGCACTGTAGTAACATCGTTGCATTCCTTGTCAAATTCTAAAAAATACGTGTATTTTCATTTTTTATTTCATATACCAAAATTTTGAGATAATCAAGGTTGATGTTGCAGTAATGCGACCAATCAGAACACGTTTAAACGGAGCGTAGATGACGTCGCGAGCCAGCCCGCAAGACCTGCTTGCCCTAGGCCAATAACACTAAGAGTATCGTCGTAATGTCCCTGTTTATCTGCATGTAATTGAATAAGATACAAGAGACGATACTCTTAGTATTATCGGCCTTGTGTAAGCAGGCCTTGTGATCTGACTCGCGACATCATCTATGCTCCGTTTAAACGCGTTCTGATTGGTCGCATTACTGCAACTTCAACCTTGATTATCTCGAAATTTTGATACATGAAATAAGAAATCAAAATACACGTATTCCTTAGAATTTGACAAGGAATGCAACGGTGTTACTACAGTGCGTTTCATAACAAACACCGGCGCACAAGAGGGTACCGCAGTTGAACGGACCTAACAGTCCTATTTTGATTTTTTGTTGTTGTTATTATTTGGATTTGAGAACTGATTTTGGTATTGTAGTGTGGCGACAGGTGGACAATGTGTCCCCCACCCCGAAAGCGGATGAGGGGGGTTTTGCCTTATCGGAGTCGAGACGATTAAGGGGACTCACTCGAAGTTTGAGAGGGAACGAAAGTGATGCTTCGGTAGTCTCGAAACTGTGAGGGCTGCCCGTCGTCACGCTACGGACTTCATCGGTGTATTGCACGGTGTATTGCCATTTGTGAGGAGCGCGGAAAATAATCATTCAAGTTGATCGACGACCATTTTTTTTTCAACGAACCTGCAAGTCACTCTTCCCTAATAAATCTTCATGGATGGGATCACGGGTATCCTCGACTTACGACATATATATTTTTTTTCCAAACAGTACCGTGTCGGAGAATTCACTAACAAGAAAAGAAGGCCTATTAAAATTCTACGGTGAACCTGTTCTTGCTCAGTACATTAATGGGAACAGGACAGTAATTATGGGAATAGCGGACCTCGAAACCTTAGTATTCGACGAACTTCTACGTGTCGTTACTGATTTGCATCGTAATCAGCCGTGAAAATACACATGACGGACGGACACATTAGAGGACGAGAAGTCGTTTTTTTGTTTATTATTATACAGAATTATTCAATAGAAACGCACTAACGGAAGTTGGATCCAAGTGGCCGACACGGCAGTGTTGCCTCTCCAAAAACTGACATCTAAGCACAGCTCACCGTCACTGTTTCACATAAGCACACACTGACAGTTCGCATAGTAATAAATTAGGTATTTGAAATATTTCAGTAGTTAAGTTTATGATTAATAACCTCTCCTGCCATTGACTAAGGCAGGGGTGAAGACAAGAAAATTGAACAAACCCAAGTCCTCAGATTCTCTATTATTCTCTGATAAGCCTCCTCTGGTTCTGTATGATATTTATAAATTTTTACAAATTCCAAGAATTATCCTAACGCTCCTATGAATCCTTTTAGGTATCCTAATACAGTCCAGAGAGTGATCCTGCTTCACCTTCGTCTGCCGCTGATTAAGGGAGGAGTAAAGATAAGAAAACTGAACAGACACAGGTCTTCAGATTACCCAACACTCTTTGGTAAGCCTCTCCTACTTATTTTAGTTATTTTTTTTCGAGAAATCACACTGCCATATCGTTCACTTGGGTCCAACTTCAACTGGTGCGTTTCTACTGAATAATTATGTATAAACAAATTCAAGGTGCGGTTAACTTACTTATCCAATATACTTTGTTTGTCCAAATTACTTTATCATCAGAAAAAGATGTCAGAAAAGGATGGGGGGAAATCAAATGTGGAGTTTAGAGCGAAGACAGCGGCGATTTAGCGACTTTTATACACTCTCGATCTGAGTATTGTGTTCTAATCTAAAAATTATATTGTTATTTCTATCTATTTTCCTTCCTAACTCACATAAATAAGCTTTCTATTTTATATCAGATTAACACTCCGATTAACATTTCCTCTTTCAACGATGTTTCACTTAGCGCTGTAATTTCTAAGAACATATACTGAGTGTCAAGCTTGGTGTTATTAAGCTTGGTTTTATAAGAAATTTTAATACAAAATTATGAATATAATATAACAAGTAATCTCAAACATCAAATTATTGTATACTTACTGAATAATTATACTAATATACGATTTTATGAAAAATTTATATTTTTATTACTGGACCGGATGGAGAGCCAATTTTTCAGCACCAAATCGATTTGGTACTTTCTCTACAATATCAATTTAACATATACAGGGTGTCCCATTTAAAACAGGACGGTTGAATATCTGTTTAACCCCTTGCACTATTTTGACGAGTCTGACTCGTGATGAAAATTTTTGGCCAAACACGGATCACGAGTCGGGCTCGTTGTTCAGTTCCAGACCAAACATGAATATCACGAGCTTGACTCGTACTCGACATTTCAGATCGAACATGAATATCACGAGTCTGACTCGTGGTCTTAGTTTTGGACCAAATTATATTATTATAATTAATCAGAATTTGTTTTCATCTTATGTAATAATTAAAGTATTTTTTAAAAGTTTTTGATTCAAATGAATTTGAATTTCACAAGAGTTCCATCGCGTGAAGTAAATACGACTACCTTGCGCTCTGTCATAAGAATAGGTCTCAAGTTTCGGCACGCCCGCTCCACCGCTCGCCTTCCACTACGACAATCGAGGCAGCCGCGTTTGGCCTGACTTTTCTCAAGGTTCCGAATAGTGCAAGGAAGAGCGAGACAGCAAAATGTGTCAGACGAAAGTTGTAGGGTACAAAGGGGGAAAGTCATTGCAAACAGAATTTATGCTCCTACTGTTTATGCTTCTATGTTGCAAGCATAAATCCAGTTTTTTTTAAATGGCAACAACATTTTTGAACCCCCACAAGTTGTTCGTCTCGTAGAGACGAATTCAACCATATCCTATTTTATGATTTTTTCATCGATTATCTATGAACTATCACAGGAAAATGGAACAAAATTTATTGAAGCCATTTCTTTATTGAAGCTTTCCTACATGTTCTATTTCGTATGTTGCACGTGGATGATTGTGTAGGTGCAGGGCACACTTATTGCAGGAGATGTTCGATGTTGCCACCATTTTCAGCAAAACACAACTCCAGCTGGCGTCGGAAGTTTCGAATAACAGACCGAAGAACTACAGGTGAAATATTTGCAATCCCATCTCTGATGCGTCGTTGCAGATCTGCTGGCTGGAGTTGTGTTTTGCTGAAAATGGTTGCAACATCGAACATCTCCTGCAATAAGTGTGCCCTGCACCTACACAATTACCCACGTCCAGCATACGAAATAGAACATAGAACAATAAAGATAAGCACATTTTGTTCCACTTTCCTGTGATATTTCATAGATAATCGATGAAAAAATCATAAAAAAGGATATGGTTGAATTCGTCTCGACGAGACGAACAACTTGTTGGGGGTTCAAAAATATTGTTACCATTTAAAAAAAACTGGATTTATGCTTGCAACATAGAAGCATAAACAGTAGGAGCATAAATTCTGTTTGCAATGACTTTCCCCCTTTGTACCCTACAACTTTCGTCTGACACATTTTGCTGTCTCGCTCTTCCTTAAACAGATATTCAACCGTCCTGTTTCAAATGGGACACCCTGTATATCAAAATTCTAAGTCCAGAATTCTTTAAGTTTTACAAAAACCTGCCCATCCTCTAAGGGTTAACAATTCTTTTTTATACTATTACAGATCGTAGAAATTATGTAGAACCTCACGTTTCAATAGTACTTAATCATATTGTTGTGCTGGGAGTCTCCTGACCCCATTGACAAACGCCAGGCCAAGTAGTTCACGCGTGTAGCAATGCGCTAAGTCAGTACTAAAGGCGGCCTGGCAACCAATATGTGGAAATCTAAAAATCGCACAATAATCACTTTTCGGAAGTCCAGCTTATGGCTGCACATCCGAAAATCTACAGTCTACAATTAAAATCCGAACGGATAAGGTGGTCTCGTGGAGTAGACTCGGTACAGAAAATAGGAGGACCGAACGGTGCCTATATTTTTCCAAGTCGACGTACGTCGACATACTGTACAACACTTGATTGTATCAATAAACCGTCTCTGTTTTGTTGTATTCACGCGAGTTGTATGTTGTATTCCAACTCCTTAACCGGCAACGATCCCTAAAATTACCTTAGCCCTAAC
>NW_014333823.1:0-1062 GCF_000341935.2 Cephus cinctus | reverse complement strand
TTCTAAGAATCTTTTTAGTTCCATATATCACCGCCAGGGGGCGGACACTGGGACCGTCTGGAATTTAGTTGGAACAGTCTGGGACTGTCTGGGACCGTCTGGGTAGGACTGGTATATTTTTGGATCAGCCTGGGACAGTATGGGACAGTCTGGGACGGTCTGCGACCGACTGGGATAGGTTTGGAACCGTATTGGACAGTCTGGGACGGACAGGTACCGACTCGGAATTTTTTGGAACAGTCTGGGACTGTCTGGGACCGCCTGGGGCAGACTGGGATATTTTTTGAACAGCCTGGGACTGTCTGGGACAGTCTGGGACGGACTCGGGTATACTGGAAATTTTTCGGACAGTCTGGGACTGTCTGGGACCGCCTGGGGCAGACTGGGATATTTTTTGAACAGCCTGGGACTGTCTGGGACAGTCTGGGACAGACTGGGACCGACTTGGTTTAATCTGGAACAGTCTGGGACAGTCTGGGACGGACTCGGGTATACTGGAAATTTTTCGGACAGTCTGGGACTGTCTGGGACAGTCTGGGACAGACTGGGACCGACTTGGTTTAATCTGGAACAGTCTGGGACAGTCTGGGACGGACTCGGGTATACTGGAAATTTTTCGGACAGTCTGGGACTGTCTGGGACAGTCTGGGACAGACTGGGACCGACTTGGTTTAATCTGGAACAGTCTGGGACAGTCTGGGACGGACTCGGGTATACTGGAAATTTTTCGGACAGTCTGGGACTGTCTGGGACAGTCTGGGACCGCCAGGGATGTTTTTGGAACAATCTAGGGCAGTCTGGGACAGCCTGGGACCGACTGGTATTTGTTTGGAACAGTCTGGGAATCTCTGGGACCGTCTGGGACAGTCTGGAATTTTTTTAGAACAGTCTGGGACTGTCTGGAATATTTTCCAGCAGACTGGAACCATCTGGAATTTTTTTAGGACAGTCTAGGACAGTCTGGGACAGTCCAGGATATTTTTGGAACAGTCTAGGACAGTCTGGGATATTTCTGGAGCAGCCTGGGGCTGTCTGGGACAATTTGGGACAGACTGGGATCGA
>NW_014333822.1:9057-16803 GCF_000341935.2 Cephus cinctus | reverse complement strand
TGGAACTGGAACTCTGACTGGCACTCGAACTCTGACTTTTTAGGCTCTCAAACCCCTTTTAATGACTTTGATTCTTATCCCTTCCATTACTTCTTATGAATCTGATTGGTCTTTAATTCCCTTTCTCAATGATCATTTAACAAATCAGAGTACTAACAATTATCTGTCTGTTGTTGCATACCTGAGTCTTCCAATTCTGTACCTGAAACCTCGCGAGTACTGCTAGTCTCGAGGAGCTTCAGGTTTATCTTTTATTCCAAGACATAATAAAGGATTGGTATGACAAATTCCTTAAGAACATAATACCTGATAGGAATAATAAGCGTAACATTTTTCCGGTCAAATAAGTGATAACGTAATTAAAGATTCCAATAATATAACGGAATATAAAACAAGACAAAAGTATAATAATAAAGGATTGGTATGACAAATTCTCACACTTCTACCTCAGAACAGGAGCTAGAACTCTAACTGGAACTCTGACTGGCACTCGAACTCTGACTTTTTGGGCTCTTCAACCCCTTTTAATGACTTTGATTCTTATCCCTTCTATTACTTCTCATGAATCTGATTGGTTTTTAATTCCCTTTCTCAATGATCATTTAACAAATCAGAGTACTAACAATTATCTGTCTGTTGTTGCATACCTGAGTCTTCCAATTCTGTACCTGAAACCTCGCGAGTACTGCTAGTCTCGAGGAGCTTCAGGTTTATCTTTTATTTCAAGACATAATAAGGATTGGTATGACAAATTCCTTAAGAACATAATACCTGATAGAAATAATAAGCGTAACATTTTTCCGGTCAAATAAGTGATAACGTAATTAAAGATTCCAATAATATAACGGAATATAAAACAAGACAAAAGTATTAACTTATAAGTATAAGTCAATAAAATTAATTATATCAAACGATTAATCGACATATGTGTGTGTATAATGTCTGTATAGGTTAGGGTATAACAATAATAATATGGTTGGCCATGGGTATAAGTGGCTGTGTATATGTATGGGTTAACTAGTATCGTATATTGGAGGGCTGAGACGTAACAGTATCTAGCAGATATAAAGTGTCTTCTCAGACCAAGAGGAGGTTCTCCTGCCATCGCCAGGATAGCGTTGGTGGGGGTGGATATCATAAGGCCCAACGCAGAGCGCAGTGCCGCGTACTGGATGCGGTCTAGAGCTATGAGAGATCCTGGGCTGCCATTCCCATAACATATTGCACCCCAATCTAATATGGATTTGGTCAAGGCCTTGTAAACTAATAAAAGGATGTTAGGATGAGCTTCCCAGTTAATCCGTGAGTTCCAGTTAAGTTTGTGGTCAAACCAGACTCCAAGAAATTTGGCTGTCGGAGACCATTGAATCGGATGGTTATCTAAGAGGACAGAATATTTATGCCAGTCATCCCTTTTTCGTGAGAAAATGGTGAATTGTGACTTCCTGGGAGAAATAGAGAGCCCAATGTTTATGAGCCATGACGACAAAGATTCCAGAGCCGAGTTGAAAACCGACGAGACGAATACAGGATCTTTATGTGAGAAGTGTAAGACTATTTCGTCTGCATATAGCAGAACGCGACACTGAGGACCAACATGCAACATTATATTCCTCAAATAAATGTTAAATAACAAAGAACTAAGGACAGTACCTTGGGGAATGCCTATCTCCATTCTTCTGGAACCTATGAGGCATGGTCCATGAAAGAAGTCTGCAGTCCGCGTGGTGAGGATTGGGGCAATTCAAGACACTATATTGGATGGGAGACCGATGTCAATTAGTTCCTGAGTAAGTATATAAGGGAGAACGTTATAACAAAGGAGAGGTTAATATTCGAAAAAAGGATGTCCAGATTATCCGAGCATGATCTGTTCTTTCTGAAGCCAAACTGGCAGTTGGGAATGATCCGGTTATTTTCTATCCACCATTCAATCTTAGTTAAAATAATTCTTTCAAATATCTTCAGAATGCAAAAGGAGAGAGCAATCGGCCTGAATCCATCACCTTTAGGTTTAGGTAGTAAAATAATGTTGAACTTCTTCCAGTCGTCTGGTACAGTGCCCGCCATGAAGAATCTTCCAAAGAGGTCCCGGAGAATTCGAAGAGATTCTAAAGGTAGGTGTTTTATCATGTTATTGTTAATGAGATCCGGACCTGCAGCAGATTTAATCTTGATGTTGTTTACAGCCGAGATCACTTCCTCGAGACTAATGTCCGAGAATAGTTCTATTGGAGGACCAAAAAATGGGCTAAGAGGAGGAGGAATGTGGATCATCAGAGGAGCAATTTTGTCTATGAAATCAAGAACCGAGGGATGGTGGTCACCTTGATCCGCAGACATGCTTCCTAAAGATCTGGATTTGAAGGCTTTGATTATGTTCCACATTTTGGAGTGATCCATTTAGTTGTTAATGGAGGAACAAAAATTCTTAAAGCTGGATCGCTTCACTCTATAAAAAACCTTCCTGGAATTTCTTCATTTACTTTTATAAGCTTCCAGGTTATAAGGCGAAGGGTTGAACTTCATTTTTGCAAAGGCAGCCTTCCTTTCAGCTAGAGCTCTCCGACATTCAGTATTCCACCACGGAGCTGGAGGGCAGTAAGATTCTTCATCTTTCCGCCTGCCCGTCGTACCCCGGACTTTTCTGCGGAGTCTAGAAGGTGTTCTGAGAATCGCCTATAGCTGTCCTCGAGTTTGTCATTCGATAGGATATTAATAAGTGTCAAGAGCTTTGTCCATTGACCATACTTATTCCAGTCAACATCATCCATGTTCAACCTAGGCAGGCCCGGAGAGGAACCAACATGAAATGAGTTCACCGAAATTAAGATAGGGAGATGATCACTACCGGCTGGATCATCCATAGTCTTCCATAATACAGAAAGAAGAATGTCCGAAGAAGCCAGGGTGATATCTGGCACACTGGAGTTCGGCATCGGGTAGGTAATCCTAGTGGCACTATCATTATTTAAGACCAAAAAGTCAGAGTTATCGAGAGCATTTGAAAGGTTAATACCCGCCTGGTTAGATCCGGAACTGCCCCATGCCGGGTTCTGAGCGTTAAAGTCACCACAGACTAGGGTGTTTGCCTGCCATAGCTGGTCCAGAAAGGTTAGCCAACTTGGTGCAGATATAGGGCAATTAGGAGGTCTATATAACGAGAAAATTCTGAGAGGGATAGAGATAGGACCAGATACAAGCTCGATGCCAATCACTTCTATTCCTCCAGGAAAGACATCCGGTAAGTCAATTAATCTGTAAGGCATTGTTTCCCTTATGAGTATCGCCACGCCTCCACGGTTTCCACCAACAGTTCTATCTTTACTAACAATTTAAAATTTTTGACTTTGAATTGTTGAGCAGGGCTCCACCAGGTCTCCGAAATACAGAGGACATGCGCCTCTTTAGCCAGAATTAGAAGTTCTGACACCGATGACCTCAGACTGCGAGCATTCCCTTGATAAATCCTAAGATTATTTATAGGCGACATTCCGGTATGTCTTTGAGTAAGTACGAATAAATCACAGAATAGATAAATTAATTAATTAATATATAATAACGATTTAACTAAACAACTACATATAAATATAAACTATAGATAGTGTTACGTTCGCGTGGAAAATCAGATTCTACGTACGTGGTCTATGACTAAGCGTTGGAAGACTTAACAGTGGGGTCTAGTTTTTATCACATAGCGACCCTAAGAATGGTTATCTAGTATATGGATTCTAGGTCTATGCACAATGAAGGGAACTTAAGGGAAAATGTTTATTGAATATATTTAGGCTAGGGTCTTGACCGTTATTGACGTTATTTATGCGATACATGTGCGGACGCTCTTGACTCTATAACTTTACGATCTTTCTCGGAAAACCCCACTAAAAACTCCTTACTCATTTACAAAGAAGTCATCCTCATCCAATCCTGATCGAGCAATTCTTTCACCCTTATGCAGAGTACCCCCGCCAAAATTCCCAGCACCAATGAATTAATTTCTTTAACCACTCCATGCTCTTTTCCTTAAAAATTTCTCTAGCTGAACCAATAGTAATAATCCCTAACCCTACTCCAACAATCCACCCCCGCTAACTAACATTCCTAAATTTCTCCAAGACTGACTCTCATTCTTCGCTGGTTCATCAAACAGTTCAGTCAAACCATTTTACATTACTCCGTTTACTAATTACAATTTATCAGTTTTACTGTAGTTTATTCTAATCTGCTAAGTTACTTAGTACACGTTGAAATTGCTTTCGCTTATTCATAAAATAGTATTTTCGTAGAGCTTGTTTGTCAGTGCGTTATTTCATAATAAATCCTACTCATTTGTTCACCTAATTTTGCTCTTATATATACTGTAACGTGGCACCAGACGCCTGGCTTGGGCGCGCCACGTTACATTAAGGGATATAACTCGCAGGTCCGCGTCGAAGGGTCGCGCGATCGGGATGGGAAGGGGTTCAGCTGCGGTGGCGGCGGGGCGGATCGGAAGGCGAGGCACGAGGGATAATACCCTACGCCGATGATGCCACCGACCGCCCGCTTCCCGCTAACCGTCCGCTGGACACCTGATCGTCCCGACGAGCGGCCCGGACGGCAAGGTACCGCGGGAGGGGGGTGTTTTTGTTTTGATCCACCCGCTGGACGAGGGAAGACGAGGGGGGGGCCAAATTCGGCTAAATTCGGCAAACCGACAACAATAGAGATCGGCAATATTCGGATTTGCCGAATTCAATCTCTTTCCGGTACTCGACCGTGTCACACGTGGCAAATTTAGAACGGACGATTGCGCGGATATAGTGTGGTAGATTTTGGTGTATTTTTGTGGACGACCCGGCGAGTTTAGTGGACTTCTGGTGGACGACGTGGCTAGTTTTTGGATTTGATTTGGTTTGTGGAGTGAGAAAGGGAAAAGGGTGGTTGAGTGTGAAGTGAGGAGGGGCGAGCAAACGGAAGTGCGAGAAGGAACGCCAGCCGAGGCTAAGGACTCCCCTGCCCAGAGCCGCCCCTTTGGATTTCTCCGGTTTTCTGTGGATTATTTTTGAAACTAGCCGCTACACCGGTAAGTACCGCCGAGAGCGGACCTTCTTAATACTCGAATTCCCCTCGGAGAAGGGCTGGGATAGTCACCTCCACGTATCCTGGGCGGAGATCGGTGGTCCAGGCGTTCGAGACGCTGACCTGCGAGGATCTCCGCTAGGAAAGAGGTTCGCCCACTGAGCTTGGAAGGATCGCGACCGCGTGATAGGAAGACGCGCCTCGTGATAGGGCAAGCTAGGGACGGTGGGGAACGGTTAACCCTGCGGCCCTTACGAAGGGCCGCGCTCGCCGTCAGAAGTTACGTTACACGCTGATCTGTACTAGATCTATTTTATCTCTGCTCTAAATAAACGGAAATTAAAACTTCGACCGGCATTTTTCATTGGCGTACCCCGAACCGTTCGAATCTCGACGCCCCTACGTTCTCCTCTATCATTTCAGCTAGCTGAGGCTGAGCAGCCGGAAGATCGCGAGGAAGCGGCCATAGGAGGAACGTGGTGCGGGAAAGCTGCACCTGGCGCCCAACAATCCGGATAGTTTTCCGGGTATCAGCACGTTGGGAGTGGCCGTAGATTATTTGTCGGCTACGCCGTTGGCCGGCGTACGTCACAATACATTCTGCCTAAAACCAACCTCTTCTACACCGCAGACATGTTCAACAATCGTAAGTAGCAGAATCAAGATAAGCACAATCAAGTTATTATTGGTGAAGGTACTCTTTAATTTTGCTGAATCATCATAAATGTTAGATTTTCTAAGATCAATTGTTTAGGTGGTGACGGTTTTCATTTGTTTAGAACTTTCAAATCAATCCTAGTAAATATCCAGTTCAATTTATCCTTCCCTTGGTAATTAGAGGCATAACCCAATCCCGAGTAAAGTGCGCAAGCATTGACTCAAAACAGGGCAAAGTAATAGTATATTACGGTTCGGAGTAGATACACACCACTCCTGGGAGTTACAACAAACCCCCACCACTATCCTAATGAGTCATAAAGCGCATCGCGCTGTGTCCCCCCGCGCTGCACTATGGCGCCACCCCCTCGTCTATGTGACCAGCTCTCCCCTCCCCTGCGACACAGTTGTGGACCCCCCCCCTTCCACGCGACCCTGGTCCTAAGGCCCGAAACCCCGCGTAGCGGCGTCGCTGCATGTCCCCCAGGGGACGTACCACGGTCGGTAATTATGCAGTGACCACCGGCCGGTAATTTTTTAATTATCCTAAGGAGGTAAGTGTACCATGGTGAAGTAGAACACAGTGTTTTTGTAAGAATCGCTATATGTATTATAAAGCTTTCTGGTGTGATACATTTTCAATGATTAGCCTGAGCCCTGTATAGAGGAATACGCCTAATGTTTTATTTCCTACCGCCCGTTACCATTATTGACAAGATATGGGGAGATGGAGGTGAAGGAAACAAAAAAAAAAAGGAAAAAATAGGTATTTTTAAATATATGTCGTATATTGTAAGAAACAGTAGCTGTACAATTTTATTAAGAGAATAAACCCTTAAGCATGACCATTCTGGGCAGCCGCGGTGCTCCGCACGAAGGAGAGGTACTTATGGTTATACAGGGAGAGTAGCTCCACCAATAACTGATAAAGAGCTCTCGTTAGCCGTAGCGTGTATTAACAAACGGGGAGTGCGCGATAACCGTATCACCAGGGCTATTATAGCTGATCATGCGTTCCACGAAGGTATGTATTTTCCACTTATCGGTAATATTGCTTAAATATACTGCTTTTTTAAAACTAAATAAATTTTACAAGAATTGACGCGATTTCACAATGTCGACGCACCCGAGGAGGAGGAGGAGGAGGATCGGTTGCTTTTAGGGTGCCTCAATCGTGTAGAGGAGGAGATTTACCCGGAGCCAAGCACCAGCACAGCGATGATGATGGAGTACACTAACGGTAAAGCATGTACTTTTAAACAAAAAAACTCTACGGCTAATATACGTTTTATTTAAAAAAAAAAAGTGCCAGTACCAGCGACAACGCTGAACAGACGAACGGCTGAAGAAGAAGAAGAAGAAGAAACGCATTACGGCACATGAGGTATGTGTCATACAGCGTCGGAAAAAAAAATGTGTTGTGCTATTCATACATTTTTACAGATGCATTCATGGCTATAACGTCGGACGCCAGCGAAGACGACGACGACGACCAGGATGATGTCGACGATCGCTCCACCGCTTCCAGCGATTCTAACGAGCACAACCCAGGTAATAATGATAAAGTACAGAAGCTGCTCAAAATGTATTTGTGTGAAAATAAGAAAGTAAAAAATTGTAGATTCGCTCGATGCGGCAATAGCCAACAATAGTCGCGAGCCTATTGTACAGGGTGACCTGCTACCACTGCAGGATCACGACAATGCTGAAGAACCGATACTATGGGCTCTTAGGAACGGTGTGTACGTAGAGGCGGATGCCGACGAGGCTGCTGAAGTATTAGCAGACCTCAATGATGATGATGATGATGATGAGAATCCAAACGACTCGGATACCTATGAAGAAGGTAGCATATAAAGTCATGCTCCTTAGCGGTTAACGCTTTTTTTGTCGAAATTGCTAACATTAAAAACTCATCGCGCAGAGTGCCCAGGCATTTCAAATAGATAGGTCTTTTGTCATCGAGTCATGTATAGTCGAAGTACAGCGGGGTACAGGACGCGTGCGATTAGCGCACGAATTTGTAAC
>NW_014333822.1:8256-8984 GCF_000341935.2 Cephus cinctus | reverse complement strand
GCCCGGTGACGACACGGTACGCATCCACACACCAAACTTGTGTGTCGTTCAGCAAATGTGCACAGCATGCATAAACGATACAGATCTCGCGAGGGTATGCCCGTCTTGCGGTGTATGCGAGTACGTCTTTGAAGAGGATCCCGTAAGGTAGTTTGTAGATTACGCGTGCGATCCTAAAAGAAAATCTGTAAAGTGATCTGTGTGGCGCATAACGCCAAGGGTTTCTACGCGCAGTTTATACTGAAGCATATCGTGAAGCGTAAGCGGAAAAGTCTAAAACCACCGACGCTGATACTCAGTGGCACGAGTATCATAATGATGAAGACGGGTCGTGTAACATTCAGAGACAGTCTTAATTATTTTTACATGACTCTGAGTAGCCTGCCAAAAGCCTTCGGTCTCGTGGGCTCTGCTGGTTTGAAACAAACAGGTGTCTTTCCGCATCTATTCAATACTCCCGAGAATCAGCACTATATCGGTCCTCTACCGCCAATCGAGTTTTATTCGCCCGATACGATGCCGACGGCTCAACGTAATCAATTCCTAGCATGGTATAACGAACAACGTTCTGCGGGCTACGTATTTAACTTTCGAACAGAGTTTATTGATTACTGTAGATCCGACGTCGCCATCCTCAGACAGGCATGCGTTTCTTTCCGCGCAATGTTTCTCCAGCACGGTAGCGTTTGTCCTTTCTCGGAGAGCACCACCATAGCCTCAGCGTGTTC
>NW_014333822.1:6916-8211 GCF_000341935.2 Cephus cinctus | reverse complement strand
ATTCTATTCATTTTTTACGATTTTGAAACACAGCAGATACAGAAGCTGCCCGGTGACGACACGGTACGCATGCACACACCAAACTTGTGTGTCATTCAGCAAATGTGCACAGCATGCATAAACGATACAGATCTCGCGAGGGTATGCCCGTCTTGCGGTGTATGCGAGTACGTCTTTGAAGAGGATCCCGTAAGGTAGTTTGTAGATTACGCGTGCGATCCTAAAAGAAAATCTGTAAAGTGATCTGTGTGGCGCATAACGCCAAGGGTTTCTACGCGCAGTTTATACTGAAGCATATCGTGAAGCGTAAGCGGAAAAGTCTAAAACCACCGACGCTGATACTCAGTGGCACGAGTATCATAATGATGAAGACGGGTCGTGTAACATTCATAGACAGTCTTAATTATTTTCACATGCCTCTGAGTGGCCTGCCAAAAGCCTTCGGCCTCGTGGGCTCTGCCAGTTTGAAACAAAAAGGTGTCTTTCCGCATCTATTCAATACTCCCGAGAATCAGCACTATATCGGTCCTCTACCGCCAATCGAGTTTTATTCGCCCGATACGATGCCGACGGCTCAACGTAATCAATTCCTAGCATGGTATAACGAACAACGTTCTGCGGGCTACGTATTTAACTTTCGAACAGAGTTTATTGATTACTGTAGATCCGACGTCGCCATCCTCAGACAGGCATGCGTTTCTTTCCGCGCAATGTTTCTCCAGCACGGTAGCGTTTGTCCTTTCTCGGAGAGCACCACCATAGCCTCAGCGTGTTCGAGAGTTTTTAGAAAAAACTTTTTGCGGGAGACCAGATAGCCATTTTACCTTCAGGCGGGTACCGCTACTGCGAGAAACAATCCAGTAAAGCTCTGTTATGGCTCCTTTCACTAGAGCATCGTTGGGGTTGTACCATAGTTCACGCAGGGTGCACTCGGGAGTACCGTCTACCGGAGGGTACGCCCGTCGACGGTTACTACCATGACACCGATACAGGCCTGCGACACGTCTTGCAGTTTTAGAGTTGCTTTTGGCACGGGTGCCCAAAATGTTATCGCATAAACAGGGATACGCGGTTGCACACGGGGGAATCTATGGATGCGCGCCTCGAGAGAACGCAGGCAACGAGTGATAACATCCGGTATCTCGGTTACGAATTGACAGAAATCTGGGAGTGTGAATTCGATAGATGGATAAACGATCCGGCAGAGGCTACATTATATAGAACATTGAATGAGAACCCGTTGGTAGTGCAACTACCGCTGGAACCCCGCGATGCTTTCTTCGGTGGTCGAACAA
>NW_014333822.1:0-5186 GCF_000341935.2 Cephus cinctus | reverse complement strand
GATAGGCGGAAGGGGCACGGCCACCACGATTTGGATTTGGTACGGGACTGATGGGACAGCCAGCTCTCAGTAAGTACCGCGGGGGCGGTCTTATTTAGAGAATATCTTGCGCGAGAAGATAGCCGAGCGGGAGTGGTGCCGACACACGAATGCCTCAGGTGGCTACCGACGTCAGAGGGCACACTCCCGAGGAAGGAAAGGCTCGTCTCCAACGATACCCGTTAGGATCGCTAATCGCGCCGCGAGGGGATACTAGTCTGGGGCAGGCTAGAAATCACGACTCGGAATAGTCGGGAGCCGCCGTTGGAGGACACACTGTACGCGATGGGATTTGTATTGTAAAATCCGCCGTTTATTTGATGGTAATAAACGGAACGGTATCCTACTCGCTGTTTTATCATTTTGCGCGCCTATCCGTTGACTCCAAAATTCTCTCTCGTCGCCCCGATGTTCCCCTCTACCATTTTCAGTGCGCTGAGGCTGAGCCGCCGGGAAGTCTGAAAACGGCCGAGGTGAGGGATGGTGGTGCGAAGAAGCCACACCTGGCGCCCAACAATTAGATCTTCGGATCTTTTCTTCGATTTGAGCACGTTGGGAGCAGCTACGGATTATTTGTAGGCGACGCCGATGAACGGTACACGTCACTATATACAACCCTGAACAATATTTTACCGTACGGTGTTATGTAACTAATATTACAAAAAAAAAAGTACAAATGTATATACAACCCTGAGCAATAATAGTACGGATAATAAACGTATTTATTTGAAAAACAAAAAAATCTCTTTTATCGATCTATCCCCGAAGGCTCTACCAGCCCATCCACGTTATGTTTTTTTTTCAGCGGCGCTTCGGACATGCTAGCAGTGCACGATGGCTAGCGATATGGTTGACGCACATACAGGCAGGCAGTTAGCTCACAGCTGCATGATTAGCTCACCCACACCAGGGACTAGCAACGTCACCGATAAGAGCTAGCAAGCGCGCGCGACGTTATGAGCCTCACGCGTGTCGCGCGCCCGCCGCGCCCGGGCCTCCGCGATTGTAAGCCTGTAAAACCCTGTAGACTCTGTAATAGAATATTCGTAAAGAGCGCCGCCGAGTAACCTCATTTGGAATAATGGACACGCGGTGGAAGCATCCGTGGACGTCGATAATCTGCGGGCCCACGGGGTGTGGGAAGACGTTTTTGGTAAAGAAATTCTTACGGTTCATCGGGGACATGAGCGACGTGCGCTTCGCGTGCGTTCTCTTCTACTATACAGAGTGGCAGGAGGGGTACAGGGAGTACGGGAGCGCTATAGAGTTTCACGAGGGTCTACCGCAAAACACCGATTACGGCAACGATCCACGCCCGAAACTCGTCATCATCGACGATCTCATGAGGGAATCGTCCAATAACACGGTGTCTACCGCAGAACACCGATTACGGCAACGATCCACGCCCGAAACTCGTCATCATCGACGATCTCATGAGGGAATCGTCCAATAACACGGTGATCGATCTTTTTACCAAAGGCAGCCATCATAAGAATATTAGCGTTATCTTTATCACGCAGAACCTCTTTCATCAGGGGCCAGGCCAGCGCGATAACTCGTTGAACGCCAATCATCGTTGTATTTAAAAATCCGCGCGAAAGAGCACAGATACAGCATCTGGCCAGACAGGTGTTTCCTGAAAATCCGCGCTTCGTACAGGAGGTCTACCGCGACGCCACGGCCCAACCGCATGGCTATCTACTACTCGATTTGAAGCACTCGACCCCCGATAACTGCCGCTTTCGCACGTGCGTGTTTCCTTCGGACCCGTTCCACTACATGTACGTACGGCGAAAGAGTATAAAGGGTGGGTACACCGATCGAGACGTACCAGTCATTCGGTTGTAATGGTATCCGGCGCACGCTGCTCTATAGGGCGCAAACACGCCGCCGTGTTAAAGGCTATTTGCCATCTGGATAGCAAACAGCGTAGCGCTTTGTTACGAGTGGCCGACTCACGACTCGTCAACTGCATATGCGAATGTGCTCTAAATATTCTTCGCGGTAACGTGCCTCTCAAGCCGACGCAAAAACGTCGCTTACGAAAACACGCATCGCTGTTGAGACGTTTATCCAGACCGGGTTCAGCCGTCAAAACTAGAAACCGCCTTCTCGTTCAGAGCGGCGGTTTTCTACCTCTTCTGCTAGCACCCATACTGGGCACCGTCATACCACTAAATTATCAAATCTCAATAGCTCACCTGGGTGAGCTTCGTGGAGTTCAAGAGGCTAGACGGGAGAAGGAATAGACATGCGATAAAGAGAATAGGTAAAAGAAAGATATCAGAGAAAAATAAGTAGGTTTAACGCACCGAAGCTATATTAGAAAACAGAACAAGACAGCGGCATGCAAGCCATACAGCAAACTACAGCGGGTTGAAAGCAGAAAAGCTAAAGTAAATTTTTAGTCAGATACCCTAAGGTGCGAAAGCGAAATCAGATAACAAAATCCTTAAAATAATTTTACAAAGCGAAAGGCTCTTGATGGATTCGATATAAATTAAAATTCTTAAAACGAAACGCGGAATTAGCGAGGAAATACGGCCCTGTGGCGATACAACACGGCAGCGTGACGAATCTGCGCCAACGCCAAAGATACGCTAGACGATATTTCGATAATTGGGAAACTACGAAATACACGCGAGAACAAAGGTTTAAATTCGTATCGGTACGAAAACACGCAACAAGTTCACTTGCGAAATTTCCCGACAATTGGAAAGAGTCAGACAATGGGCAATATAATTGTGGCGATTAACACACAGATATGAACTACACGCAAATAAATTAACATAGATGGTACAAGTAATATATAATAGTCAAAGGAAATGGTAAGCTCTCGCAAAATTATCACAAGAATCGTTTAATCGGCAAAAATCAATTAATACTAGGTACGCCACTAATAGTCAGTGCGTTCTTTATTCTCGTATCAGGCGAGCACGCACAAAAAAAAAGGTGACTCTACGCTCGACCAGCAGCGTAAGGTATCGAAAATATTACACTTAGACGATAATTACGAATTTCCAGAAATTGAAATATTAATTAAATTAAGAGGAGGATGCCATTCCTAATAACGAAAGCGAAAAATACGTGAACAATATAAGGCAGAGAAAAGAATTATTTAAAGTCAAAAGTCACTATAATAACGTGACATATACCACCGGAACAGATAGAAAAGCCAAAAAGATATTCAAATAAAGGTAACGAAAGGTGCTCACCAAATCGATAAGATACGGAATCGAGGAAATCGGTCCTCAGACGTCCTTCCTTCCTTCAGTATAATCTATGCTCTAATGAATATCGGTTAGTTTCTTAATCGACTTCCTTTGTTCACTTCAACGACTTATGCAATCAACGAAAAGCTAAGATGCCCCAAACGTAAGTGAACGAGCCGGAATTCGTCACTAGAGGAAGAGCCCTAGGGGCCCCCCTCCATAAATTAATAATTCCTAATTCGCACGGTATGGACTCGAGAGATTTTTAAAATCGTACGCCTAGGTACAACGAGGGAACCACCCGTCTACATCTTAGAAGATCTTGCCGGCGAGGAGATTGACGGTATTTTTTACGAAGAGGAGCTCGTTCGAGTTCGCAAGGACCTCGCAAAGGACGCGTTTCTCATCGATCGTGTAATAAAACGGAGCGGTCGTGGGAAAGCCCAAAAAGTACTGGTCAGTTGGGTCGGTTACCCCGAGAAATTGAATTCGTGGATACCGGCATCCCGCTTAAAGAACAATGAAGGACCAATTTTATCTCGTTCTTCCTAGTAACAGCAGTATGTCGTACTATCCCGAAAATAAAACTACCAGTTTTACGACGCATCTACCGCATCAGATCGATTTACACGGGGCATGGTCTGCTGCTTTGGTTGAAATACAGATTCCTATGACCTTTCTTCACGTGCCGGTAGCGCTAAAAGACTGGGATCACGTGGTCGTGGTCACCACCCGTACCAAACCGCGGAAGAACCACAAAGAACCGATAGCTGGTCTTATAGTGACGGGTTCTAACGTAGCTCACGGCGTTTACGATGACGTAAAGACAATCATTGACGAAATAAACGCTAGCAGGGCTATGACGGGCCGTCTGAAACTAGAGCTCTGCAGAGGCGGTTACGTGAGCGTATCGTTCGTCTCTACCGATAACGATCTAGACGATCCGCACGAGCTGAGACTCTGCCGCTCTCTGGCACGCGTCCTGGGTTTTGCCGAGTCGGTCGTGGTATCGACATCAGAATCCCCTGTGATGGCTAATCAACGGGCTAGTCTGATCAATGCCCTACCCAAGGTGGTCTTCGTTTACACCGATGTCTGCGAGCCGTATATCACCGGAGACGTCCAAACGCCCCTACTACGCGTGGTTCCCTTACAGTCAGATAACAAATACGCGTACGCGGCTGTAAAAGTGCTCTCGTTTTTGCCGTTAAAGTACATACCGTTGCTCCGAACGACTTTTCAAACGTTCGACATCGATATACGAGACCACCTGGGCGACCCCATACCATTCGAATCAGGAACGCTCTCCGTAACACTACACTTTAAACGGCTAGACTGATGGCTCATTACGCCGATTACTACGACTCGCAGATTGGTGGGGGATATTCCACAAAATTTCGGGTATTCGCGGGGTTCCCGTATCAGCGGGGTCACCGTATCGGTAGCTTTCTCGGTGGTCTGTTTCGGCGTGTGTTATCTTTGCTATCGAGGGGAGCGCGAGCAGTCGGTAAGGAAGCGGTGCGCGCTGGTATGAATATCTTAACAGACGTCAGCGAACGCGGTGCTCCGCTGAAGCAGGCGTTTCGTACCAGGGCTGCCGAATCGGGTACGAATCTTAAACGTAAGGCGGAGGCGAAAATTGACGAGTTCATGAAAGGATCAGGCTATAAAGCTGTAAACCGATCACTCGGCGCCCACTCTATCATCGGCGTCGCTGGAAGGAGTATTGCCTCAAGAGCTGCTAACAAGCGTAAGAGACGTACGGGAAAGAAGGCTATTTCGCGTCGAAAAAAAAGTAGTACAAAAATAACGTCAAAAACTAAGAAACCCAAAAATCGTGGTAGGGTCGCTAGTAAGAAAGTAAAGCAGAGTGTGCTGGATATCTGCTCCTAAACGATACCTCTACCATGGCCTTTCTACACGCTCACTCGTGCG
>NW_014333821.1:15995-18451 GCF_000341935.2 Cephus cinctus | reverse complement strand
AAGGCGGTGTACTTCCAAACATTCAGGCAGTTCTGCTACCCAAGAAGACCGAGAAGAAGGCGTAAACAGTGTCCCTTAATTAAACAAAAATGGCCCTTTTAAGGGCCGCAACATGGTTTAACGTAGAATATGCATCTGATTCACTATTCGGTCGCTGTGTTCCTTCATCTCTTAATTCTGACTATAAAACAGTTAATGGATTATATTCATAGAAAGAAATTTATATAAACGATACCAATACATAAATTGAACTACTCCACCGGTACTCCAAGATAGCACATTGTCCGAAAATCAGTTTTAAGGCATTTATTATAGAATTCTCTTCATTGTTACACGTATTTAATTCATTGTAACTGGAATTCTCTTGATACTAGAAGGCAGTAGTATACTTTTTTACATCTGGAAGATTTTTAGAATAAATTCCCATAGTTGCAGTACGACACTGCGGAAGCCGCTACTTCAGCCCAATCGACTTGTCACTTTAAATAGAGAAAAAACGAAGTAAAACATTTCCTTCACAAATCGTTGGAGTCTTACGTAAAAATCAATAACGAACGAGAATGCAACAATTACATTTCAATTCTTCGGTGATATCCAGGTGGAAGTATTGGATTCAATATGAATTGAACGCCGAATAAAAAGAGAAACTGATTGTTAAATACCCTCGTAAAAGGCAGTGCCATGTAGAGGTACCTGTACTTAAGGCGCCTGCGGACCCAGATCAGAAGTTGATGAATATGATGTACTTGTTATCATGTGGGAGAATTAGAAACTCGTCGATCTGGGTCGATAACGTAGAAACCACAGAGCCGTCTCATAAAAACAAAAGTATGAGCAATAGCCAAATTGGTTGGCTCTTTAGTTATTTCATTCCAGAAGAATGAATATAGAGATAATAGAGAGTAAGTCATAATAATATAGGATGTTACTACAGCAGTTGACGGTTTCTAATGGACTGGAGTATGTCCAAGATACATAAGTGGTTTTTTTTTGTAACCGGTGCAAGTTTGAAAATTCATAGCTCGACGACTAATAAAATTATCGTGAAACGACATCTAGCGGAATATATTACCTTTAAATGTAAAAAAATAACATCAAATAGTGCGATCGTATTTTTCACTTTTTCCAGCCGTCTTATATATTTCGATCGTGACACAGTGTATTTTCCATTTGTCCCCCGAAATCTATGCTTCGTTATTATATCAGCCAACGTATGTGAGGGAACAAATTCATTTAAAGTACGTCGCGGAAAGTTCATAGATTCTATATAAGGTGAAAAACACGTTTCCTCGCTTGTAACATCATTCAAGACGGCTGGTTTGGGTCCGGAGGAGCCTTAATTCAGAGATTTCAGCAATTCTTACGAAGACAGTGAACAAAAAAGAAATATTCTACGTCGGCACGAAATACAGTAGGTTCAGTTATGACAGTACTGGAACTCGGTTTCTCATTATTGCTCAATGCGTGTGAGGAAAGAGTAGACAGAGGTCAATTCTTTAATATTATAATGACGCCGGAAAATTATTTGCTGATGTTCATTATCAGCAATCGCCGACGAAAAGAGCTTTTGTCGCACCTGGTGCTGAGAAGAAATCAAAGACCGGTCTAGAGGAGTCTAAAGGCCGTATTGATGGCCAAGTCTTATTTTTAAGGCCACCTCAAGTTTGGGCCTGAGACGCTATGTAGAACCATAAACACCAAACAAGATAGCTTTAAGACACGCCTCAAGTTCTACCTTGGAAATAACGATCTTGTCTGAACATGATTCGCAGACATTACTTAAGATCATCCTAAGCAGTCTTGATAGTGATTCTATTCATAAACAAATTAGACGGTGATTTTTTAATTTTACGTTTGACTGGTCCTAAGACGATCTCGCTTTAGTCAAAAGTTGATTGTAAATTAATTATTGTGAATTTGCGTGGTATTGATATTGCAGACACATGTTGATTTCGCTCTGATGTTGCACAGAGATTGTTTCGTTCGTTTACACGATCAAAGTGATCTTATCACCCACAGCGCACAGCCTTTTTCACTAATTTGTCGTATGATGGAATACACATACACAGATGTTCAGAATGACTGACTACTATAGATAAGGAGGGCAGCTGCTCTAAAGGCCAAAGCGGAACAACTCATGACTAAATCAACAGTTTAGAGCATCAATTTTTGGCACTGGCAAGTTCGGCCCAATATTGCCTTTAGCTTGGCTCGTGTAGAACGAGCTTAATGTCTACGATTTGTGTAAGCGTCAAAAAGTATCAGTGGTAAAATGCAAGGGTATATTATAATTATAGTAATTAACGTAATACGACGTTCTAATTCTATCATTTGGGTCTTCTTTGTTTGTTTGACACCACTTTCCCAATAAGTAATTTCTAAAAAAGAAAAGACTGTGCTTACTGTTATGATGTTTTTACTCTTGATCAGGATTCTCTTCAGGTACTTATTATTAA
>NW_014333821.1:14058-14452 GCF_000341935.2 Cephus cinctus | reverse complement strand
TCGTATCTTGTTTCATTAAGTAACATGATATCTACTTTAAATCTATTTAGGAACTCAATTAATTCTCCTACTTTATTTCGGAGGCCGTCTGCATTCCAACTGCAGATTGTTATTTTGTCAGTCATCGAGATTATCGCAGAATGTTAGAAATACTTGGAATTTTTTGCCTTCTGATTGGCATTCTAATAATTGTGCTTTTAGTTCTCGAACGGCTATTGTCATTTTCTTTATATTAAATATGTTATTTAAGTCTTTAATTTCTTTGGTTAATTGTAATAGTTCTGAGATGTTACTCGTACTACCACCTGTATGTTCTCTCGAGGATGCACGTGTTGCGTATGTGTTTTGAATTGGTAGTGATGTCCCATGTGGTGCAGGTTTCTTGGTTGGAAGA